>NC_066549.1:15182715-15200215 GCF_024679095.1 Eriocheir sinensis | reverse complement strand
TACGAAGATGATTCCACCCTTGAAAGCCCTGCCGTGTGAAGAACGACTCAGGCGACTTAACCTCTTCACGCTGGAAAAGAGACGCCTACGAGGGGATATGATTCAGGTCTTCAAGTACCTAAAGAACTTCAGTAACGTCAACCTCTCCAGGCTCAAGAACTAGAAACAACGGCCTGCCCATTCCAGCGAAGCGATGCAACACAGACATTGGTAGGAGTTTCTTCTCTAACCGAGTCATACGCCATTGGAATGAGCCAATAGGCTTTCTGTTGCCTGTCATTCCATGTTTCCTCCTCCTCTTCTGAAATCAAGCAAGACAACCATTGCCTTGGCTCACCTCGCCGGGCCAGACTTAGCTCACCCTAAATGATTTACTGGAGGCGGAGGAGGAGGAGGAGGAGGAGGAGGAGGTGGAGCTAATGATAATGGTGGGAGGGTGGAAAAGAGATAAGAGAAGGGAAGAAGGGAATAGAAGGGAAGGGAAGGGAAGGGATGGGAAGAGAAAGGAAAGGAAGGGGAATGGAGGAAAGGAGAGGGAAGGGAATGGAATGGAATGTAAGGGAATGCAAGAAAAGAAGGAAGGAGGAAAGGGAAGGAAGAAGAGGGCAGAGAAGAGAAGGAAGGAAGGAGGGAGGAAGAGGAGAGAAGGGAAGGGAAGGGGAGTGGAGGAAAGGAGAGGAGAGGGAAGGGAAGGAGAGGGAAGGGAAAGTGAGGAGAGATTAGGCAAGGCGTCGAAATAACCAGTTCCCGAAATGGCATCCAAAAAAATATTTACGAAAACCATTACCTGAACATCTCTCTCTCTCTCTCTCTCTCTCTCTCTCTCTCTCTCTCTCTCTCTCTCTCTCTCTCTCTCTCTCTCTCTCTCTCTCTCTCTCTCTCTCTCTCTCTCTCTCTCTCTCTCTCTCTCTCTCTCTCTCTCTCTCTCTCTCTCTCTCTCTCTCTCTCTTCCTTTTTTCTTTCTTCCTTTCTTTCTTTCTTTCTTTCTTTCCAAGGTAACTATTTTCATACCATCGACTTTATATACATATTTTTTCTTTTCCTCAAAATCTCATAATATCGAGTTTTTATTTACTTAACTTTTCTTCTTTTCTTTATTTTCTTTGCTCTTTCTTCTTTCAGTTTTTCAGAACATCAAATAACCTTTTCCTCTTTCCCTTAAATTTTCATAACCTCGACTTTTCATTTTATATTTTCCCCAAATTTTCATAACATTAACCATTTCCTTTTTTTTTCCCCGCAAATTTTCCAAACATCAACTTAACATTTTTTTCCTTGCCTTCAGATTTTCAAAACGACGACTTCATTTTCTTCTTCTTTTCCAATTCAAATCTTCCGAAACTTTCTTCTTTGAATTTAAACCTTTAAATAAATCATTCTTCTGCGACCCTCAGATTATACACACCTTATATCACCTTCCTCCCCCTCCTCTTCCTCTTCCTCCTCCTCCTCCTCTTCTTCCTCCTCTTCCTCCTCTTCCTCCTCCTTCTTCATCTTGATGGGAAAAGTAAATTAATAATAGCGGACCATACATTGTCTACGAGGAGGAGGAGGAGGAAGAGGAGGAGGAGGAGGAGGAGGAGGAGGAGGAGGCTGATGATGACGATGAGCGCCCATGTGTGTGTATGTGTGTGGGAGATGAACACACACACACACACACACACAGTAGGGGTGGTGGGGGGTCAGGGGAGAGAGAGAGAGTGATGGGTGGGTGGGTGGAGACAGATTAAAAAGGGGGAGGAGGAGGAGGAGGAGGAGGAGGAGGAGGAGGATAGAGAACCGTGGAATGAGTACAGAAGAGGAATGATAATAATAATAATAATAATAATAATAATAATAATAATAATAATAATAATAATAATAATAATAATAATAATAATAATAATAATAATAATAATAATAATAATAGTAACAACAACAACAATACGAAGAAGAGGAAGAAGAAGAAGAAAAAGAAGAAGAAGAAGAGGAGGAGGAGGCGTGCATGGATATGTGGAGGAAGCAGAGAGGAAAAAGGGAGAGAGAAGGGAGAGAAAAAAGGGAGGGAGAGTAGACGGTATGTTTAGAGAAGGAGGAGGAGGAGGAGGAGGAGGAGGAGGGAGGGAGGGAGAGAGAACGTAGGGAAGGAGGAGGAGGAGGAGGGAAGGGAGAGTCAGGCAAGGTAAGGGCAGGGCAGGAACGAAGAGGAGGAAGAGGGAGGAGGAGGAGGAGGAGGAAGAGGAGGAGGAAGAGGAGGAGGAGGAAAATGCGAGAGAGGGAGGGGCGAGAGAGGGTATATATTGAGGGTCATGGAGAGAGCCACGCCTCCGCTGCCCCTAGAGAGAGTGAGAGAGAGAGTGAGAGAGAGAGTGAGAGAGAGGGTGCCTGTATGAGTTAACTCGTGCGTGCAAAGGCTAGCTCAAGAAACACACAAACACACACACTAAGGAAACATGGTGAGTATATTTTCTGTTTTCCTTACCATTAGCAGCTTATATTAGGATACGTAAGGATTTAAGGAGACTGCAAGAGGCTATATGGTGCGCAAAAGGAAGTATTTGGAAACAGGTTATTCGCCTAAGTCCCTTGCCGATCATACATTCATCTATAGTCTTCCTTAATGTAAAGCTTCGTGACTCAGTTCTTGGATTTAAGGAGACTGCAAGAGGCTATATGGTGCACACAACGAAGTACTTGGTGATGGGTTGTTCGCCTAAGTCCCTTGCCGACCATACATTCATCTAGTCTTCGTTTATGTAAAGCTTCGTGAATCAGTTCTTGGATTTAAGGAGACTACGAGAGGCCATATGGTCCACACAACGAAGTACTTGCAGACAGGTTATTCGCCTAAGTCCCTTGCCGACCATACATTCATCTATAGTCTCAGTTTGTTCCACTCATCCACCACTGTCTTCGTGAATCGGTTCTTGGATTTAAGGAGACTACGAGAGGCCATATGGTCCACACAACGAAGTACTTGCAGATGAGTTATTCGCCTAAGTCCCTTGCCGACCATACATTCATCTAGTCTTCGTTTATGTAAAGGTTTCAGTCGTGTTCACCCCAACTCCACACCTCCTCAGTTTGTTCCACTCATCCACCACTCTGTTCGTGAATCAGTTCTTGACTTCTTCTTTTCCGAACTTGAATTTATGGAACTTATACCCGTAAGTGCGTGTGTTCGTCTGTTTTTAATATAAGCACTTCATTTAGATCGCCTTTCTTTTTTCCTTTCTTTCTTTCTTTCCAAGGTAAATATTTTCATACTATCGATTTTATATATATTTTTTTCTTTTCCTCAAAATCTCATAACATCGACTTTTTATTTTCTTTACCTTTCTTCTTTTCTTTATACCCGTTACTGCGTGTTTTCAAGTATGTTTTTAATACAAACGCTTCATTTAGATCGCCGTTCTTAATCCTCGTAATCCATGTAAAAACCTCTAGTAAATCCTCGCGCAGTAAACGTATTTCCTGGGAGCGTAAGTTAAGTTTCGACGTTATTGCATATTTTCAAATCAGTTTTTAATACAAGCACTTCATTTAGATCGCCGTTCTTAATCCTCGTAATCCATGTAAACACCTCTAATAAATCCTCAAACAGTATACGTCTTTCCAGGGAGTGTAAGTTAAGTTTCTACGTTACTGCATATTTTCAAATCAGTTTTTAATACAAACGCTTCATTTAGATCGCCGTTCTTAATCCTCGTAATCCATTTAAACACATCTAGTAAATCCTCGCGCAGTAAACGTATTTCCTGGGAGCGTAAGTTAAGTTTCTACGTTACTGCATATTTTCAAATCAGTTTTTAATACGAGCACTTCATTTAGATTGCCGTTCTTAATCCTCGTAATCCATGTAAACACCTCTAATAAATCCTCACACAGTATACGTCTTTTCAGGGAGTGTAAGTTAAGTTTCGACGTTACTGCATATTTTCAAATCAGTTTTTAATACGAGCACTTCATTTAGATCGCCTTTCTTAATCCTCGTAATCCATTTAAACACATCTAGTAAATCCTCGCGCAGTAAACGTATTTCCTGGGAGCGTGAGTTAAGTTTCAACGTTACTGCATATTTTCAAATCAGTTTTTAATACAAGCACTTCATTTAGATCGCCTTTCTTAATCCTCGTAATCCATTTAAACACATCTACTAAATCCTCGCGTACGTCTTTCCTGGGAGTGTAAGTTAAGTTTCGACGTTACTGCATATTTTCAAATCAGTTTTTAATACAAGCACTTCATTTAGATCGCCTTTCTTAATCCTCGTAATCCATGTAAACACATCTAATAAATCCTCGCGCAGTATACGTCTTTCCAGGGAGTGTAAGTTAAGTTTCTCTAGTCTTTCTCTGTCCGGTAAGTCTCCAAGTCCCTGGATCACTTTAATCATTTGGATCATTTTAGACTTATGAACTTATACTTGCAGCTTGTGCGAGGTAGCGCTGCAGATACGATTTTCCTTTTGTTTGATATATTTTACTCTTGCACTGCCTCCTCTAACGGTAAATGAGAGAGGTAGAGTAAATTGCATTAGTTTTAACTCATGCACGCAAGCACACGCACCCACCCGCCCACTCACCCACTCATACACACACATTCATATTACGATCTTAACGCAATCCTGTTAAAATTCAATCAGGTAAGAGCATGCATATACTTAGAGCGCTTATGATAAACTAAATTACCCACGAAAGCGATGCAGAATAACCAAAATTCTAAAATATACGTGAACTTTGATTACACACGAAAGATAATCAACTGGGGAGGCGGTGGCTGAGTGGTTAGCGTGAGGGCACGGTGTACATGGGACCCGTGTTTTAAGCCCCGCCCGCCGCTACAAGCTGACAATTTTCAATCACCGCCGAGTGGCCTAAGACTACCCACATGCTGCCCTGATAACCGCCTATCAACCCGGCCTCTAGCGAAACTCTCTCAAGAGGGTCAAGTGGTGGTCCGGGGGGCAGCATGAGCCAAGTAAGATGGCACCATTATAAAACACTTGCCTACGCCATTAACCGGCTGGGACCGAGCACCAGGCCTCACCAAGAAAGCCTACCGACGCTATAGGATTAACGTAAAAACAAAAACAAAAAAAATAATGGGAATATTAAGTTACCGAACAATTTTTTCTGCAAATATCGCTAATTTCTCTTTTTTTTTGTGTGTGTGAATTCGTAGTAGCGGTGGTGATGATGGTGGTGATGATGATGGGAGCGGTAGTGACGGTGTGGTGTGTGCTTCCTATGTGGTGATGGTGTTGATGGTGGTGGAGGTGATAGGCTAATAGTAATGACTGAATTTTAATATCTGTGTGGTGGTGGTGATGGTGGTGATGGGGATAGAATATAACGCTTGTGGTGATGAAAGAATACTGTATTGGAAGTGGTGTTGATCATGTTTTTATATTTTGCGTTTCTCCTATGGCTGGGGTAGGCCTTCCTGGTGGGTCCTGGTGGTCGGTCCCAATCCGTTATAGCGCAGGCAAGTGTTTATAGAGGCGCGGTCTTGCTTTGCTCATGCCGCCCCCCGGAGCTCATCTTTGATCCACTTTTAGGGAGAATCTTGAGTCCGGGTTAATAGGCGGTCATCAGGGCAGTATGGGAGTGGTCTTAGGCCAGTCGGCGGTGACTGAAAAATTGCCAGCTTGTTTGTCGCGGCGGGCGGGATGCGAACCTGCGTCTTCCTGGATGGTGTAATGTATGTGTTCAATGTGTGGTGATGCTGTTAGTGATGACGGTGGTGGTGATAGTGGGTGTGATACATACAGACACACTCACACAGGCCATTGAATATAATATCATAAATTATACCAAAACGTACAGATCAAACAAAGGAATGGTATGTGAAACCTTACAAGACGGATCCGTAGACTTTAACACACATACATTACTGCCTTACGTTTTTAAATACTCTCTCTAACAAATAGATATCGACCAAACAAAGCAATGGTATATGAAACACTACAAGACAGATCCGTAGACTTTAATACGCATACATTACTGCCTTACGTTTTTAAAAAGTCTCTCTTTAAAATAATATATATTGACCAAACAAAGCTACGGTATATGAAACTCTACATGACGGATCCGTAGACTTCAACACCTCTACCTCACGACCTCGCCTTTTTACATAGAGAGTGATAGAAATCTTACAATATGTTTTCTATGAGACCAAAGACGAGAAAATAAATGTTAAGACTCAAAAGATTCTTGGTTCATCTATATACAGGAGAGGGAGAAAGGAAAAAAGGATGATTGAGAGACAGAGAAGGAGATAAATAGAAGGGGAAGGGAGGGAAAAGAAAAAAAATGAGATGTAGGAGGAAGAGGAGAAGGAGACGGAGATGAAAAGATGGACTGGGGGAGAGAAAAAGAGGGAGAAATAGTAGGAGGAAGAGGAGGAGCAGAGGGAGATAAGAAAATGGGTGACTGGAGGAAGGAGGGAGAGATAGGAAGATAAGAAATGAAGGAAGGGAGGGACTTGAAGGTAAAAAGAGAGAGAAGGAGAGATTGGAAGGGAAAGAAAGGAGAGAAGGAGAGAGAAAGAGAGATATATTAGGAAAAAAAGAGGAATAGGAGGAAAGGAGAGAGGGAGAGATGAAAGGTAGGGAAGGGAGGAAGGGAGAGAAACGGAAGGAAAGAAAGGAAGGGAGGAAGGGAAAAATAGGAAGATAAAGAAAGGAAGGAGAAGGAGATATGAAGAAGAGAGGAAAGGGACGAAGGGAGAGAAAGAGGAGGAGAAAAAGATAGAGAGATAAAGAAAGGAAGGGAGAAATAGGAAAGTAGGAAAAGGAGGAAGGGAGAGAAAGGGAGGTAAGGAAGGTAATAAAGGAGATAAATAAGAGAGAGAGAGGAAGAAGGAGGGAGGAAAGGAGGAAGAGAGAGAAATGAAGGGAGGAAAGGGAGGAAGGAAGATAAATGAAGATAAGGGAGGAATCACAAGCAACTAAACTCCCTTCCTCAGCCCGTATATTAAAACCATTTCCGGCAGACTTGGAGGTAACCTGGAGACACCTTCCCTCCAATCTTTCCTCCACCTCTCCTCCCTCCTCTCTTCCTCTCTCCTTCCTCTACCTTCTCTCTCTCTCTCTCTCTCTCTCTCTCTCTCTCTCTCTCTCTCTCTCTCTCTCTCTCTCTCTCTCTCTCTCTCTCTCTCTCTCTCTCTCTCTCTCTCTCAATAATATTCTGGTACTCTTTTTTCCTCCTCTACATCATCTCACTCCTCCTCCTCCTCCTCCTCCTCCTCCTCCTCCTCCTCCTCCTCTTCCTCTTCCATGCACTCCATAACTCATCTCTCTCACGTCTTTTCTAAATGATATTCTTAGGCCAATTTCTCCTCCATATTCCTCCTCCTCCTCTCTTCTCTCTTCTCTCTTCTCTCTCTCTCTCTCTCTCTCTCTCTCTCTCTCTCTCTCTCTCTCTCTCTCTCTCTCTCTCTCTTCCTACCTTTACCTGAAAAGAATATTGACAGGTGTGTGTGTGTGTGTGTGTGTGTGTGTGTGTGTGTGTGTGTGTGTGTGTGTGTGTGTGTGTGTGTGTGTGTGTGTGTGTGTGTGTGTGTGTGTGTGGGTGTGGGTGGGTGGGTGGGTGGGGGGAGGGGGTGGAGGGAGTGAGGGAGAAAGATTGGAGGAATGTTTGGAGGAAAGGTAGAAGCTGGTAATGAGGTGGAGGAGAGGAAAAAAGCGAGGGTGAAGACAGGAGGGAAGAGGAGGAAACGGAGAGAAGTATGAAGAGGTGGAAGGTTAAGGAAGGGAGAGAGAGGAGGATTGACGGAGGGGAAGAGAGAAAGAGAGGGAAAGGGATATAGAGAAAGAGGGAAGGAGGAGAAGCATGGCAACATAGAAACATGGAAATACAGGCAACAGAAAGCATACTGGCCCATTGCGAGGTTGCCCGCTGTAGTGATTTACTCTTGGGTATTCAGTTCACTCCTGACGCAACGAAATGACGCTCGATTCGATTTTTAAAGGATTTGATGGTATTCGCATTTGCTACTTCTGAGGGGAGCTTGTTCCAGTGGCGGATGACTCGGTTAGAGAGGAAACTCCTGCCGGTGTCTCTTAGCTCTGAGGTAAGGTTAAAATTAGCAGGCAGGTGAAGACAGGAATGTGACGAGGAGGGAGAGAAGGGGGAAAAAAGTTGAAGGTAAATAGAGTGAACGGCTTACAAATATACGAACATACATGCACTGACTTGCACAAACATACACACACACACACACACACACACACACACACACACACACACACACACACAAAACCACTACTACTACTACTACTACTACTACTACTACTACTGTTATTACTATTGCTACTACTACTACTACTACTGCTACAACTACTACTATTACTACTACTACAACTACTAGAACTACTACTACTACTACTACTACTACTACTACTACTACTACTACTACTACTAGCACTACTCCTCCTCTTCCTCCTCCTCCTCCTCCTCCTCACCAACCCCTCTCTCTCTCTTCCTCCCAGACGGACGAGAAGAAGGTCAAGAAGAAGAAGAAGAAGGAGGAGGAACCAGCCGCCCCAGCAGCTGCCCCGGAACCCAAGGCCGCCCCGCCCCAGCCCGACCCCTCGCCCCCTGCCCCGGCCTCGACCCCCGTGTCCTCCAAGCCCTCCTCGCGCAAGACGTCCTCCCGCCGCGCCAAGAAGACCGGGTCCAATGTGTTCGATATGTTCACGCAGTTCCAGGTGGCCGAGTTCAAGGAAGGCTTTCAGATGATGGACAAGGACAAGGATGGGGTGCTGGGAAGGGGTGATCTGCGCCAGGTTAGTGTGCTGGGGCCTGGGCTGTTTGGTTTATGTGTGTGTGTGTGTGTGTGTGTGTGTGTGTGTGTGTGTGTGTGTGTGTGTGTGTGTGTGTGTGTGTGTGTGTGTGTGTGGGTGTGTGTGGGTGGGGGGGTGGGTGTGTGTGTGTGTGTGTGTGTGTGTGTGTGTGTGTGTGTGTGTGTGTGTGTGTGTGTGTGTGTGGGTTGGTGTGTGTGTGTGTGTGTGTGTGTGGGTGGGTGGGTGGGTGGGGGGTAAGTATGTGTGTGTGTGGGGGTGGGGTGAATGGGGGGGTGGGGTGGGTTGTGTGTGTGTGTGTGTGTGTGTGTGTGTGTGTGTGTGTGTGTTTTATTGATATTTTTTATGATTATTTTTATGTTGATTTGGTTTTTATTGATTTTTTTGGATATTTGACTTTTTAAATAATTTTTTTCGGTTTTTCTTTTACAATTTTTTTTCGGTTAACGTGACATTTTCTTTCCTTAAATTAGCAGGCTTTAGTTGTCTTTATTCTCTCTCTCTCTCTCTCTCTCTCTCTCTCTCTCTCTCTCTCTCTCTCTCTCTCTCTCTCTCTCTCTCTCTCTCTCTCTCTCTCTCTCTCTCTCTCTCTCTCTCTCTCTCTCTCTCTCTCTCTCTCTCTCTCTCTCTCTATTTATACAGTCATTACTCGTCTCCCTTCTGCGTCAGGGCGTTTATGATTCATCTGATTTTTCGCGTCAAAACACATATTTCCTACGTTTATATATATAGCTGGATCTCTCTCTCTCTCTCTCTCTCTCTCTCTCTCTCTCTCTCTCTCTCTCTCTCTCTCTCTCTCTCTCTCTCTCTCTCTCTCTCTCTCTCTCTCTCTCTCTCTCTCTCTCTCTCTCGTTTATAAAGCCTGTGTTCTCTCTTACACTAAAATATTAAAGTCTCCCATATCAAACTCTTTCTTTCCCTCCGTTTTCCTTTTCAAGCTAAAATATGTCTGTTAGAATTCGTAAGTTAAGGACACCGCGTCATCGATTCTAAGTATTTCCTGTCTCAAACTCAAAGCAACACTCCTTTCTTTCTCTTTTTCTTTCCTTTTTCTTTTTTTCCTCTTTTCCTTCCTTCCTCCTCCTTTTTCCTTCTCCGCTTCTCTTATTTCTTCTACGTCTTTAAATACTTCTTGTCTCAAACTCAAAACAACACTCCTTTCTTTTTATTTCCTCTTTTCCTTTCCTTTCTTTCTTCTTTCTCTTTTTCCTCATTTCCTTCCTTCTTCCTCTTTTTCCTTATCCCCTTTCCTCTTTCCCTTCTACTGCACTTTTTTTTTTACGCCTATCATCCTTTTTTTCCCTCCTCAACTCCTCCTCCGTTCACAAATTCCTTCCTTCCTTCCTTCCATCCTTTCTTCATTTTTTTCCTACCTCTTCTAATTCCCTCAAATAATTCCTTCCTTCTTTCTTTCCTTCCTCGAACAATGAATCAAATTTTTACTCTCCTCTTTTTATTTCTACATCGGTAATTTTTTTTCCACCTCCGACGTCCTCCGCTAATTCCACGTCCTTTATTTCCAGTTCCTTTTTCATGGCTTAATATTTTTTTCAGCGTCGTTCTGTTCAAATCTCATCGGAGTAGAATCCATTATCCCTTGAGCCGCTGCGATGAGCCTTCTTAAACCCACTCAGTCCCCCTCTAAAAGCCCCTCCATCTCCATCCCACCAGGTGTTCGACCAGGTGGGGCGGATTGCGACGGACCGCGACCTGGACGAGATGCTTCACGAGGCTCCGGGGCCCATCAACTTCACCATGCTGCTGCAGATGTTCGCCGAGCACAACAGCGGCACGTCGGACGAGGACCACGTGGTTGCTGCCGCCTTCAACGCCTTTAGCGAGGACGGCTGGATCGACGGCGACATGTAAGCGAGCCTTTTCCTCTCCCTTCCCTCCTTTTCCGGTAACACAATCCTATTTTTCTCTCCCCTACCAATCGCTCAGGCTTCTTATAACATCCCCTTCCTCTCTCCCTCCCTTTTTCTCTCCCCTAACTAACATTATCCTATTTTTCTCTCCCCTACCAATCGCTCAGGCTTCTTATAACATTCCCTTCCTCTCTCCCTCCCTTTTTCTCTCCCCTAACTAACATTATCCTCTTTTTCTCTCCGTTTCTCCCCTTTCCTCCTCACCTAACACCCTCTCTCTCTCCTCTTCTCACTAACAAAACACTCGTCTCTTTTCTTTCCTCCGCTCAGATCAGAATCGCCTTTATCTTTTTCTCTCATCTTTCCTCCTTTTCTCTCCTCCCTTTTCTCCTCTTCTAACTAACATCCTCTTTCCTCTTCCCTTCCTTCCCCTCAAGTCAATAAACAGCATCATCTTTCCTCTCCCTTTTCCTTCTCAACTAATCCTCTCTTTCTCCTCTTTCCCCATGCAGGTTCCGCCACGCGCTCATGACTTGGGGCGAGAAGTATTCCGCGCAGGAGGCCGACGATGCCTTTGACCAGTTCATGGTGGACGACCGGGGCTTCGTCGACACCGCGGCGGTCATCCAGCTGCTCACGGGCAAGAGTGACCTGGAGGGGGAGACGGCCCAGGTGAGGAGAGGGAGAGAGAGAGAGAGAGAGAGAGAGAGAGAGAGAGTGTGTGTGTGTGTGTGTGTGCGTGCGTGTGTGTGTGTTTGTATTAGCGGACGGTTCTACTAATAAAACAAATAATAATAATGAAAATAATGAAATAAAAAAAATAGGAAATGTTAAGTGCTTATGACATATGATACTAATGCATTCTCTCTCTCTCTCTCTCTCTCTCTCTCTCTCTCTCTCTCTCTCTCTCTCTCTCTCTCTCTCTCTCTCTCAGACTTAGGTTTGGACGCCTTTCCTCTTCTCTCCAGCGAGGTCAAGTCTTCTCCGTCTCTCCGTACCTCCATACCTCCATTTTGACTTCCCTCCATCCCTCCACTCCTCCATTCTCTCCTCCCCTCCCCGTCCCTCCCTTCCCTCCAACCTCCCCTTCTCTCTCCTCCACTTGCCATACATATCCTTTCCTTCCTTCTCCTCTTCTTCCTCCTCCTCCTCCTCCTCCTCCTCTTCCTCCTCCTCTTCCCTTCCTCTCTATAAATCTTTCTTCTCTTTTATTTCTTATCTTCTTTTCCTTCTCTCCTCCTCCTCTTCTTCCTCCCTTTTCCCTTTTGCTACCTCTTCCCTCCTCCTCCTCCTCTTCCTCCTCCTCCTCCTCCTCCTCCACCTCTCCCTCCCTCCCTCCCTCCCTCCCTCCTTCCCCCCTACCCCTCCCACCACACCACAGCCCTTACGAGGCAGCTTCACACGGGACACACACACACACACACACACACACACACACACACACACACACACACACACGGGTTTCCTTAAATACCTACACGAGACTTTTATCTATTTCTGTCTACGTACACACACACACACACACACACACACACACACACACACACGTCAACACCTCATAAATTTTAAAGACATACCTTTCTTATGCCTCTTCAGGGGCCGCGTTTAGGTCATTATCCTCAGTCTGGGGCCCCGTGTTATTATCCTCCTTCAAGGGCCCTATTATTATGCTATCCTCACTCAGGGGCCTCGGGTCATTAAGCTTCCTCAGGGGCCATTAGTGATGCAAGCCTTCGAGGGGCATCACAAGTTAAGCTTCTTCAGGGGCCCAAAAGTGTTAATTATGCTTCTTCAGGGGCGCCCGATGTGTTAATTATCCTTCTTCAGGGGTCCCAAATGTGTTGATTATCCTTCTTCAGGGGCGCCAAAGTGCATAAGTATCCTCCTTCAGGGGCCCAGTGTAAACAAACAGAGCCAAGTCCTCGTGAACCTGTCGAGTAAAACAAGAGAAGAAAAAAAAAATGATTACCCCCAACCAACACGTGTTTTATTATTACTACCTTTATGTTTTGTGTAAGGAAGGGCCATTTTCAGCCTCGTCCAAGCGCTGCTACTGAGAGAAACAAGGTAAGAGAAAGGACTACACAGATAGGAAGATACATAGATAGATAGATGGACAGATAAATAGACAGAATGTACTATCAATGCGTTACCCGAAAACATTATTTTTTACAAGCAAAGTTGCGTCTTACTGAGACAAAGGAATGGAAGGCAAATGGAGGGAGAAGGGAGGCGGTGGCTGAGTGGTCAGTGTGCGGGTGCGGCGGCCTGGAGGACCCAGGTTCGAGTCCCGCCCGCTGCTACAAACTGACAGTGTTCGGTCACCGCCGAGGCCTAAGGCTACCCACATGCTGTCCTGATGACCATTTATCAACCCGGACTACAGATTCTCTCTAAAAGATAATCAAATATGAGCTCCGGGGCGCAGCATGAGCCAGCAAGATGGCGTCATTATAAAAGAAACACTTGTCTGCGCCATACCGGGCCAGGGCCGACCACCAGCCCCCACCAGCCTACCGGTGCCACAGGCCGAACGTTAAAATTAAGAGAGGAAAAGAGGAACAGAAGAAGGGAATGAAGGGAAGGAAAGAGGAGGAGAAGGCGGAAGGGAGAGAAGGGTAGATGATAAGGAATAGAAGGGAAGGGTTTGAGTAAAATCCAAGGAAAACGAGAGAATACTTTAGTTCACTCCTCCTCCTCCTCCTCTTCCTCCTCCTCCTCCTCCTCTTCCTCCTCCCCTTCGCTGCATAAATAAGGAATCGAATCGTGCAAGAAAAGGGATTGAGAGTGTGTTTAGCGACACGAATGGACACACACACACACACACACACACACACACACACACACACACACACACACGCAATAGATAGAAAGGTACATATACAGAGAAACAGATAGATAGATAGATAGATAGATAGAAATATAGAGAGACAGATCGAAGAGAAACTATATTTGGACTTGGTGATAGTGGTGGTGGTGGTGGTGGTGGTGGTGGAGGTAGTGGTGGTGGTGGTGATGGTGGTGATGGTGGTGATGGTGGTGGTGGTGGTGGTACACGCGAACATCTATATAAAAAAAACCTTATTGGTAGTTCGGTACTATATACTAAAGCTTTTTTTCATTAAAGAGATCCCTTATGTGCTAAATTATAGGTCTCAAGTGAGTGTGTGTCTTGCTTACTGAAGTTTGGTCTCTGGAATATTGGAAAGCGTTCATAAGCCTCCATATTTGGGTTGGAATGATACTGAATGCTGTATAAGAGGATTGAGAGTGTATAAAGAGGGTTGAAAGGCATTAGAACCCTTATAACTGGAATTGAGGTGATTGGAAGCGATTTAAGATGCTGGAAGTAAGTTATAATGATTTCAGTAGTGTTATAAGAGTGTTTGTAGGTTTGAATGCTGTATAAGAGAATTAGTACCGTTGAAAGAGGATTGGGAGAGTAATAAGAGAGTTGGAAGGCATTAGAACCCTTATAACTGAAACTGAGGTGATTGAAAGCGATTTAAGATGCTGGAAGTAAGTTATAATGGTTTCAGTAGTGTTATAAGAGTGTTTGTAGGTTTGAATGCTGTATAAGAGAATTAGTAGCGTTGAAAGAGGATTGGGAGAGTAATAAGAGAGTTGGAAGGCTTAGGTGATTGAAAGCGATTTAAGATGCTGGAAGTAAGTTATAATGGTTTCAGTAGTGTTATAAGAGTGTTTGTAGGTTTGAATGCTGTATAAGAGAATTAGTAGCGTTGAAAGAGGATTGGGAGAGTAATAAGAGTTGGAAGGCTTGGTGATTGTAAGCGATTTAAGATGCTGGAAGTAAGTTATAATGGTTTCAGTAGTGTTATAAGAGTGTTTGTAGGTTTGAATGCTGTATAAGAGAATAAAGTAGCGTTGAAAGAGGATTGGGAGAGTAATAAGAGAGTTGGAAGGCATTAGAACCCTTATAACTGGAACTGAGGTGATTGGAAGCGATTTAAGATGCTGGAAGTAAGTTATAATGGTTTCGGTAGTGTTATAAGAGTGTTTGAAGGTTTAGATCTCGAGTTTCTGACTGTCAGGAGGATTGGATGTCACTTCGTCAACTTATGAGGGAGTCGTCTTCAGTTGATTCCAAGGCAAACACAATTCAAAGGATGCTACGAATATTTTTTTATCTTTTCTCTCTCTTTCTGTTTCTTTCTGTTTTGTTTCTCTCTCTCTCTCTCTCTCTCTCTCTCTCTCTCTCTCTCTCTCTCTCTCTCTCTCTCTCTCTCTCTCTCTCTCTCTCTCTCTCTCTCTCTCTCTCTCTCTCTCTCTCTCAAATCCACATAATTCATTCCCATTCCCTTTAATTCCTCTTTTCCCTTATCTTCCTTTCTACGTTCTCTCTTTTTCTTTCTCTTTCTTTCTTTCTTTCTTTCTTTCTTTCTTTCTTTCTTTCTTTCTTTCTTTCGTTCTTCTCTCTCTCTCTCTCTCTCTCTCTCTCTCTCTCTCTCTCTCTCTCTCTCTCTCTCTCTCTCTCTCTATCTATCTATCTATCTATCTCTCGCCACCTCCTTCACCCTGATATTCACTAAAGTCGAAAAGCAAAGTTTTGGTGGCATTAAACTTAATATGATTTCACTTTGGTTTAAGGACGGACCACCTAGTCTGGGCTATAAGGTCTGTGCGGCCTGAATCTCTATGTAAGTCTATGTAAATCTATGTAAATGTGCTTTGCTTTTCACTGACCGGCCAGGCATCAAAGTGAATATCTGAAGCAAGGCCTGTGATGGATGAGTTTGCTGGCTCGAGGTGTCAAGCAGCACGCCAAGCTATTTCACGGCGTCCAAAACAACCCCCTTAAGCGCCCTCTCTGACACGGCACTCCGCTATGCTAAACAACTTTCAAGGGGAGACGCGTTAAAAATGTATCGACGTCCTTCTCCTTCTACTTCCCCTTCTTCTTCTGCTCCTTCTTTCTATTTGAGGTGACTGTGTATGTACGTGGCTTTGTTATGTATAGTATATGAGAGTAATAGCAACTTAGTATATGTGATGGAAAGTTAAATATAAGGTAAAGAAAAGAAAATATAGGGAATAAATAAAGATATGCATGGACACTAATGATGAGAGAGAGATTTACATAGATTTACATAGAAAATCAGACCACAGACCCCATGGTCCAGACTTGGTGGTCTGTCCTTAAACCTAAGTGATTTTACATTAATCAGAAGACTCCAAAACGTTGCATTTCTACTCTAGTTGATATTAAGTTGAAGGAAGTGACGGTCGAGCTTATTTTTGAAGGAGTCAATCGTGTTACACTGGACCACTGATGGTGGAAGCTTATTCCATTCTCGCACTACAACGTTGGTGAAGAAAATTTGGTGCAGTCTGAATTTACTTGTCTACATCTGAGTTTTACGCCATTGTTCCTCGTGCGCAAAGTGTCATCGATCATAAACAATGTTGATCTGTCTACATTCGTGAAACCATTAAGTATTTTAAAACATTCGATCAGTTTTCCTCGAGGCGACGTTTCTCAGAGAGAACATGTTAAGGGTAGAAAGCCTTTCTTCGTAGGATTTGTTGCGCAAGGAAGGGATCATTTTCGTTGCCCGACGCTGAACACCTTCTAATTTAGCAATATCCTTTGCATGGTGGGGAGACCAAAACTGTACCGCATATTCCAAGTGGGGTCTGACTAAACTGTTGTAGAGCGAGTATTACATCTTTATTCTTGAATACAAAGTTTCTTTTAATGAAGCCCATCATTCTGTTCGCTTTATTTGCTGCATCGATGCATTGCTGTGAGAATTTGAGGTTTGACGCGATTTTGACCCCCAAGTCTTTAACGCATTGAACGCTTTTGAGTTTAACGCCGCGCATTTCATATTCGAACTTCTTATTCCTCGTTCCAACTTGAAGAACCTGGCACTTGTCTACGTTAAAGGGCATCTCCATCTATCCGACCAAGCTGAAATTTTGTGCAAATCCTCTTGGAGGCTTTGCCTGTCTTCGTCAGTGAGAACCGAGTTGCCAATCTTTGTGTCGTCTGCAAATTTACTAATGCGGTTATTGAGTCCAACATCCACGTCGTTGATGTAAATAATGAAGAGCACTGGGCCAGGACCGAGCCCTGAGGGACGCCACTAGTGACAGGCGCCCACTCTGAGTTAAATCCGTCAATCACTACTCTTTGTTGTCTGTTGCTCAACCAATTCGCGATCCATTGGTTTACTTGACCGTCAATACCTATTTGCTTTAATTTGTAAAGTAATTTATGATGCGGGACTTTATCAAACGCTTTCTGGAAATCAAGATAGACTACGTCCAGTGATTTGGTTACGTCATAAACAGTGAAGAGGTCGTTATAAAAGGTTAATAGGTTTGATAGGCAGGATCTTTTGTTTCGGAAGCCATGTTGTGAGTCCCCAATCAATGAGTGGCTTTCAAGGTAATTCACAATTTTGTCTCTAATTATGCCCTCAAGAAGCTTACCTACAACCGAAGTTAGACTAATGGGCCTGTAATTACCTGGTACTTTTATGTCTCCTTTCTTGAAAATCGGTGTCACGTTAGCCTTTTTCCAATCTGAAGGGACGATGCCTTGTCGCAAGGACATATTGAATACGGTTGTGAGGGAGGAGAGTATTTCGCTCTTTGTTTCTTTCAGCAGAGTTGGATATACTTTGTCAGGTCCGGACTTTTATTTGTTTTAAGTGAATGGAGAGCTTTAAGGACTTCATCGGTTGTTATTTCAAAATTAGGCAATGAATGCTCGAGATTTACAATAGTACTGGTGTTGGTGGTAGCGAGAGGAAGACTGTTAGTATTAAACACCGAGGAAAAGTAATTGTTTAAGAGGTTTGCAATGTGTTGGCTGTCAGTC
>NC_066549.1:15145215-15177715 GCF_024679095.1 Eriocheir sinensis | reverse complement strand
AAAACAAAACACAACAAAAGAAATAAAGGAATAAAGACAAAGAGAGTGAGATAAAGCGAATATCATCCCTACAATAATGATAAAAAAGAATAGAGAAATAAGAAAAGAAGGAAGAAGAAGGAAAACAGTGAGGAGAAAGGAAGGAAAAAAGACAAGAAAAAAATATAAGACAAAGCTAGTGAAGAAAAAGCCTATTATTATTATTATTATTATTATTATTATTATTATTATTATTATTATTATTATTATTATTATTGTTATTCTTAGTGTGTGTGTGTGTGTGTGTGTGTGTGTGTGTGTGTGTGTGTGTGTGTATTTATAGACAAACTGCATCCCTTACCCTTCACTCCAAGCTGTGTGCGTGGAAAGTTACGAAACGCACGCACACACACACACACACACACACACACACACACACACACACACACACACACACACACACACACACACACACACACACACACACAAACACGGGTCACCTATGCAACTTAAAACGAGAAGGTCTTCCTTAGAGGTTTCGATCGTGTTTGAAATAGAATCCAATAGTCCATTCAGAGCCATAGGAACAGTAGAGAGGATTAGTCTATTTTTGTAACTCTTATTTATTTATTTACAGAGAAAGAGGGAAGGTCTTGAAGGGGACAACCAACAGAAGAGACGTAAGCTGTGAAAATCAAAAGAAGAAGAAGAAGAAAGGATTAAGTGAGGAAAGAAGAAGAGAGGAGAGGATATAATCGACAGGAAGAGGAGGGGGAAGAAGAGAGGAGAGAGGAGAGAGGATAAGGAGAGTGAAGAAAAGGAAAGAAAATAGAGTAAGCAGAGGAGAGAAGAGGAGAAAGAAGTTAAAGAAGAGGAGAAAAGACGTTAGAAGAGGAGACTGAGAAGGAGGAGGAGAAGGAAGAGCAAAAAAATAGAAGAGGAATAAGAGATAATTGTGATTAGCTGATAAAGGCAAGAAAGAAAAAGAGAAGGAGAAGGAGAAGGAGGACACAGAGAAAAAGAATAAGAGGAGGAAGAAGAAGAGGAGGAGGAGGAGAAGGAGGAGGAGGAAGAGGAAGAGGAAACACAGCAGGAAACGCCCCCCCCCCCCACCTCCACCACCACCACCATGCCCACCCCTCTGTCGCCTGTGATGAAATTTTTTGTCGAGAGGGAACAGCGACGTCTGTGAGTCTTGATTTACTGCCAACTAACACTACACACACACACACACACACACACACACACACACACACACACACACACACACACACACACACACACACACACACACACACACACTTATGTTTATATCCTCTAACAAGACCAACAGCCCGGTTAAAGCTATGTTCTCTCTAACAGCTTCAAGTAACGCGCTCAGTTAATCTAACACTAAGTGGCTTCTAACACTTAATGGCCGCTAACAGAAATGTGTTCGCTAAAAGCTTGTAGTAGTAGTTCTTTAGTATTATTATTAGTAGCAACATTAAAAACCTTTGTAGACTCACCAAACTACAATCACTCATCCATTCCTTATTATTCTTCTGCTTGAATTCTCTACTGCAAAAACAAAATACTACACTATACTACTACTCAACTATTATGAGCAAAGGTCCAGTTAGACAAGTTCAAATATATTAATAAGGTCGAATAAATATGGTATCTGAACCCCAGCGTCCAGAAATAGAAAAAAACACATAATTGAATAACATGAAGGTCCGGGCGATGTAAGTGTATTTGCTTGAGTGACGGTGGGCTCTGCAGTCAGCCCAGGAAATACACTTGCAAGACTCCATCGTCAGGACCTTCATGTTTTTATTTATTATTATTTTTTTTTACAGCTACGGAGACAGTTCAAGGGCGTAATGAAAAGAATAAAAAAAAGGCCCGCTACTTACTGCTCCAGGACAGAGGTTAAAGGAGTTATTTAATTACACTTTTTCTACTCACTCAGAAGATCCGCATTCTGACCGCGGGGAGCCAGTTGAGTAGCCCTGATATATATGTCTCCTCAAAGCCTCTTCAACTCCCCCTCCCTCGCCCTTCCCAGCACGGTGCAGGTCCAGGAGCGGAACAACGTGCTCAACATGGCCAACGAGGCGCTCATGGACCAGATACGTGACCTGAGGGAGAACCTTCACATGAGGGAGGAGGCGCTGGCGAGACGCAGGGTGAGCGTGCTGGTAGTGATGGTGGTGAGGGTGTGGGTGGTGGTAGTGGGGGTGAATGGTAGTTTTGACAAGGATAGCGATAGTATACAATTGGTTATTAGCGACAGGTAGTAGTAGTAGTAGTAGTAGTAGTAGTAGTAGTAGTAGTAGTAGTAGTAGTAGTATTTCCACGGGTAGCCAGTGTTATGAACCTAGTGATAGATTGACAAGACTTCTATTGCACTATAACGTGAAAAAGAACCCGATTGATCTTCTTTGTGGCCTTAGGAAATGGTTGTTGTGAGACCCGAAGGCTTTTAATAACACGGGCCTTAGACAGAGAGAGGAAGAGATGCCATTTTAGTAATAGTGGTAGGAGAACAAAAACATTCATTAAAACCCGACTGATCTCACTTGTGGCCTTAGGAGATGGTTGCTGTGAGAGTCGGAACCTTTTGATAACACGGGCCTTAGACAGAGAGAGGAAGAGATGCCATTTTAGTAATAGTGGTAGGAGAACAAAAACATTCATTAAAACCCGACTGATCTCACTTGTGGCCTTAGGAGATGGTTGCTGTGAGAGTCGGAACCTTTTGATAACACGGGCCTTGCTATCGGGGGTCACGTTCTCGATGACTAACTAACGTTCTTCTTTCCTCTGACAGCGTTGGTACCTGAGTCGCCAGGCGCATGCTTACGCCCAAGCGGCCCAAAATTGACCCGGAAGAACACGACACATGGAAGGAAGAAGAAGGAAAAGATGAGAATGAAAAGAAGAAATGGCAGGAGAAGAGAGAACACGAGACAGGGGAAGAAGAAAAAGGAGATGAGAATAGAAGGAATGTGAGGAGATAAGAGAAAACGCGTGACAAGAAATGAAGGAAAAGGAAAAGAATATGATAATGGAAAGTATGGGAGAGTAAAGAAAGGAAGAGGAGATGAGAATGAAGAGAAAGAGAGGAGAGGAGAGAAGATACGAAACTTGGAGTGAAGAAGAAGGAAGAGAAGGCAGGGAAGGAAGAAGGAAGAGGAGATGAGAGTGAAGAGAAAGAGAGGAGAGGAGAGAAGATACGAAACTTGGAGTGAAGAAGAAGGAAGAGAAGACGAAGATGGAAAACAATAAAGCAGATGAGAGGAGAAGATTAGACAGGGATGGAAGAGGAAGAAAGAGAGGATGATAATGGAAAGGATGATAAAAGGGGGAAGAAGAGAGAAAAGTAGACAGCAAAGGAGGAAGAAAAAGATGAGAATGGAACGCATAAAAGAAATGGATCAGAGGAGGAAAAAAAAAACAAGAGGGAGGGAAGGAAGAAAAAGAGAGAAAAGGGAGAAAAGAATAGGTCAAAATTTACTCCCTTTCTCCCTTTTTTCTCTCGCTTTCTCCCTTTCTTACTCTCCCTTTTTTTTTTTTACATCGAGAAGGAAAGTGTTCAAGGTGGAATTCGTTGATGAACCAAAGTTTACGTTATATAACAAATTAACTTAGATATTGATAATGTGTTTAAATGCGCTCAAAGTAACCCATATTATTAGGCTATTATTATTATTATTATTATTATTATTATTATTATTATTATTATTGTTATTATTATTATTATTATTATTATTATTATTATTATTATTATTATTATTATTATTATTATTATTATTATTATTATTATTATTATTATTATTATTATTATTATTATTATTATTATTGTTATTATCTTTGTATATTTTTTCTTTTTCTTCTTTCTTTCTTTTTCGCTTTTCTCTTCTTTTTTTCTTCTTCCTTCTCTTCCTCCTTTTCTTATTTTTTTCTTTTTCTTTTCTTCTTCTTCTTCTTCTTCTTCTTCTTCTTCTTCTTCTTCTCATTATTATTATTATCATTATTACCATTAGTGATATTAGTATTATTAGTATTAGCCGTACTATTCTGCTCGCTAATAATTAAGATGACTAATTATTTGTCTAAGTTTTAATGACTTTTCGTTTGTTTCGTTTTATATTGTTTTAATGTTTTAATGTTGACTGCGGTGATTGTGGTTAACGAGAGAGACGTGTTTTATACTGGTTTAGGGTTTAATTATGATCTCGGTTTAATTCGGTTTTAATTACCTTTATTCAGTTCAATTCAGTTCTTATTTACTTTTTTACAGTTCAATTCAGTTCTTAATTACTTTTTTCCAGTTCAGTTCGGTTCTTAATTACTTTTTTTTCCAGTTCAATTCGGTTCTTAATTACTTTTTTTTCCAGTTCAATTCGGTTCTTAATTACCTTTTTTTCAGTTCAATTCGGTTCTTAATTACTTTTTTACAGTTCAATTCGGTTCTTAATTACTGTTTTTTTTAAGTTCAATTCGGTTCTTAATTACATTTTTTCCAGTTCAATTCGGTTCTTAATTACTTTTTTTCCAGTTCAATTCGGTTCTTAATTACTTTTTTTTCCAGTTCAATTCGGTTCTTAATTACATTTTTTCAGTTCAATTCGGTTCTTAATTACTTTTTTTTAAGTTCAATTCGGTTCTTAATTACCTTTTTTTCAGTTCAATTCGGTTCTTAATTACTGTTTTTTTAAGTTCAATTCGGTTCTTAATTACTGTTTTTTTAAGTTCAATTCGGTTCTTAATTACTGTTTTTTTAAGTTCAATTCGGTTCTTAATTACTGTTTTTTTAAGTTCAATTCGGTTCTTAATTACTTTTTTTCCAGTTCAATTCGGTTCTTAATTACTGTTTTTTTAAGTTCAATTCGGTTCTCGGTCTACGCCTGTTTTAATTTTGTATATTATCGTTTTTCGTCCCCTCTTTTGTCTCCTTCGCGAATACTCGTATATTTCTCCGATTTTCATTCATGTCATTATTTTGTATTCGTCTTTTAGCTAAGTTTAAGAAATAAGTTTAACGCAGTAGCTGTATCAAGTGTGTGTGTGTGTGTGTGTGTGTGTGTGTGTGTGTGTGTGTGTGTGTGTGTGTGTGTGTGTGTGTGTGTGTGTGTGTGTGTGAGTGAGTGAGTATTTTTTTTTACAGCAAACAACTCAAAGGCAACAAAAAGAAAGTGTTGAAAAAAAAGCCCGATAATCGTGTCTCCAAAAAGCAATGTATGTGTGTATGTGTGTGTGTATGTATGTGTATGTATGTGTATGTCATTTTATACATCTATATTAATTATTTCTCCCGCGCTGGGCATCCTTTTAGTACTTTTCTACGGTCCCCGGGGCCTACAACAACAACACCTTCAATAAAACAATATATACATCTTCGCTTCTCTTTAAATTTCCCAGACGGCAGCAGAAGGTAAAGAAAGGCGAGTCCAGTACGTGATCTGGCCGCTATCACGTGCTTCCCTATACCCCCAACCTTCACCCTTTCAACCCCATTCCCTTCGTCCCTTCACACAAACAAACCCTTCCTCCCTCTCCTTCTCTTCCTTCCTTCCACACTCTTTCGTCTCTAAACACACACTCTCCCATTGCTTTCCTCTTTCACTCCCTTCACACACATACCTCCCTCTCTCTCTCTCTCTCCTCCTCCTCCCCTTCTTCACGTACCCACAGATGAGCCACGGAGAGCCACGGGAGAGCCATGGACTCAGCCCCATCAACACAAACTCACACAGACACTATTTCACTCGCTTCTAATACTTCCATACACATTCTCTGCCTTTCCTTCCGTCTCCTACCTTCACGTACCTTCAGAAGAGCCACAGAGGAGTCACAGGGAGCCACAGCGTCAGTCCCAGCGTCACCAACTCACGGGAGAGACTGGCTAACGTAGGCAAGGGCAAGAGTCGGAGCGGTGCCTCGAAGTCTCAGTCAACACCTTCAGGCGACGGACCGAACCACTTGCCTTGTTCTCGTTTGATCCTTCTGGTTATATCCTCTCTCTCTCTCTCCGTTTCCTTTATTTCCTCTCTCTCTTCTCCATCTCTCCCTCCTCTTCTTCCTCTTCGTTTCCAAGTCCTCCTTTTCCTCCTCCTCCTCTTTCTCTTCCTCTTCTCTCTCTCTCTCTCTCTCTCTCTCTCTCTCTCTCTCTCTCTCTCTCTCTCTCTCTCTCTCTCTCTCTCTCTCTCTCCGTTTCCTTTATTTCCTCTCCCTTTTCTCCATCTCTTCCTCCTCTTTTTCCTCTTCGTTTATAAGTCCTCTCTCTCTCTCTCTCTCTCTCTCTCTCTCTCTCTCTCTCTCTCTCTCTCTCTCTCTCTCTCTCTCTCTCTCTCTCTCTCTCTCTCTCTCTCTCTCTCTCTCTCTCTCTCTCTCTCTCTCAGTGAGCAAGCAACACTAAGTAACACAGTATTGATTGTCTTAGCTCTTATTTCTCACCGGCAACACTCAAGCAACACAGGCGAAGGATAAACAGCAAGGAAACAACAAACACAGGAAGATCACGTTTTGTTTTTGTTTATTTCTTTCTTTCTTTATTTCATTCCTCAATCCAAAAAAAAACACACTACCTACCTAAGTACCTGTGTGTGTGTGTGTGTGTGTGTGTGTACTAGAACAAAACTAAAGGAACTGCTGCGAACATACGAACACACACACTATATATATAAACAGATAACAACAACAGAAATAAAACGTGTTCTGACATGTAACTGGCTACGTGTGTTGTGCAATGTGCTGTGAATATTCTTACAAGTTATTTTTTTTATTATTTCATTTTTATTTTTATTTTTTCGCAAGTTCAAAGGTCAATGGGACGGAGATGAGGACCGAGGCCACGCGTAGCTATAGCGTATGCCCTCAACTGTACTTTTACCTTTTCCCTATCGACTCTAACTCTCCCTGTCCAATGCATCTTGTCCATAATCCTGACCTCACATCAGCCATGACGACCCGGGCGGCTGATCCTCTCCGTGGCCTTGTGAAACAGTCGTGAGGGGAGTTTAAGAACGTGACCACAAGATGAACCTTCCACGACGCCTCCCCGTGCGGCGGCCACCACGACAACGACGACTAATAAGGCTGAAAAGACTGTTCCCTCTGACTATACGGTGCGGCCTTACCCTTGGGAGCCGGCAGTGTGCGGCGCCAAAGTCCAAAGGTGCCTTGTGGAAACTCGGCCACATCCAACGTGACTTCATTCCTAAATTCGTCTCATTTCTTCCTTTACTAACACGGCACTGCTTATTCATCCTCCCCAACGAGACTTCCATCTTAACCTTTGTCTTATTTCTTAATTTGTAACAGTATTTTTTTATATGCTGCCCCTTGGACGGCCCCAGCCCAATAGTGGTGCAGGCGAATTATATTTATAGTGGCTGCCGTGATGTATGACTCTCGCTTGGCCTGTGCTGCCCTCCGGTGATCCTCTTGACCGAGGTCGCTGAATTCAGGGTTGACGGCAGGTCTGGGCAGCATGGGGGTCATCTTCAGACACTCGGCGATGGTTTGAAAAATCAGCGTGTTTCGGTGGGACTCGAACATAGTCCACGCTAGGTCCTCGGGCTCACCACGCCCCCACGCTGACCACTTGACCGCCTCCTCCACGATATTTCTCCTTTGCAACAGGTTAAAGTTCGTCTTCCTTCTTCATTTGGCATCATTGCGTTGCTTATTTCGCCTTTGCAACGAGCCTTCTTACTTAAAGTTCGTCTTCCTTCCTTATTTTGTAACACTGTATTGCATATTCATCTTTTGCAACGGGACATCCATCTCAAAGTTTGCCTTATTTCTTGTTAACACTGTATAGTCTCTTGTCCTTCGAGTACCCTGTGTTATGCTCCACCGCTAAGTCAGACCTGAGCTATCTTGGGCACCTTGGACTTTGCGGGAGACTTGAGGGGGACGGCTTCGTAGGCTGAGGGTCTTGGGCGTGGAAAGGAGAGGTCGGGGTGGAGGAGGCGGTGACGCAGCGGCTCTTGGCGGCACAGCGCGAGCCACTCCTCCCTGTGAGACTCGTTAGCGGGCCCCCACGAGTCCTTGGGCGTGAACCCGGTCTGAAGGCGCTGCAGCGGGAGGGACAGAAGGGGTTGAAAATATGCAGGAAGGGATGTAGTGCTTGTATTAGGGCAAAGAGTGAAGGGGAACGATAGAAGTGGATGAATGACTTACTGAAATGAGAGACAGAAAGACAATGAGAAAGAAAGGAAGAAAGGAAGAAAAGAGGCAATGTAGAGCTTGTATTAGGGCGAAGGAGTGAAAAGGTAATGAAAGAAATGGTCAAATGAGTTACTGAAAGGAGAGAAAAAGAGATAATGGGACTGAACGCAGAAGAAAAAGAAAAGAAGGAAGGCAGTGCTTGAATTAGGGCAACGAGGGAACAGGGAATGAAGTAAATAGTTAAATCAGTTACAAAAATGTAGATAAAGTGAAGGAAAAACATTAGTAAGGTATGCACGTAGGGAAAAAGAGGGAGGGAGGGAGAAACACGCAAAAGATATAGAAGAACGAGATAGAAGAAGCAGAAGAAGAAGAAGAAGAAGAAGGCGAGAGCGGTGCATGGTCTAGTAGGCGAGGCGAACTGATCCAGTATTCATGAGACACACAGTTACAAAGGTCATCGGCGTAGGAAGAGCAGTTACTCTATGAAGCCGAAGGAGAGCTTGTATAGAGGTTATGGAAGATGCAGCAAAGAACAAAGGAGAGAGAGGCAGCAAAGAAATCTATCCCATCCCAATCAATAAAAGGTTACTGAGGAAGGCCCAGAAAAGGTTATTATGAGCGGGAGGCGTAGGAAAGTTACTCTAAGATGCCGAAAGGGAGCTTGTTCAGAGGTTATATAAGATGCAGCAAAGAACAGAGGAGAGAGAGAGAGACAACAAAGAAATCTGTCTTGTCCCAATCAATAAAAGGTTACTGAGGAAGGCCCAGAAAAGGTTGTTATGAGCGGGAGACGCAGGAGAGTTACTGAAGAGGAGCTTGTAAAAAAGTTAAGTATTGTTCTGCAAACACATACACAAACATATACAAAAAAAAGTAAGACAAACAAGAACACACACACACACACACACACACACAGATCCCCCATCCCACCCCCACACAGCCACCTCCCAACTCCCACCCCCGCACAGCCCCCTCCCAACACTCCCACCACCCTCCCCCCACGCAACCCCCCCCCCCACCTTGCACGGGGAGCCGGTAGTGCCACAGGTGAGGTAGTAGATGACATAGGCGGGCACGGCGGCCATGGAAGTGACGGCCGTGAGCCAGCCGATGCCCTGCGCCCAGTCCGGCAGCACCTCCCCGCGGTAACTGGCCGGCGCGTTGCTCACCACCGTGTTGATGAAGATGAACTGGTGGGGAGGGAGAGGGAGAGACTGGGAGTGAGCTGGGGGTGTGTACGAGTTAGTGGGAAGAAGTAGGAATAAATATATATGCATGTACACACACACACACACACACACACACACACTCACAATGATGCCCAGCGGAGTGACCACGAGCCAGGCGCCGTACCAGAAGTAGCTGATCCGCTCCCCCGTCATCATTTGAAGGTCCCGAACCGTCCGTCCCGCCCCTGGAAGATGATGGGAAAAAGATGCGGTGTAGAGAGGGAAGGTGACTATGGAAGCGATGCTGGTGGTGGGAGAAAGATGATGGTTGTGGTGGTGGTGGTGATGAGGGGTATAGAAGTAGAAGCGGAAGACGTAGTGTAGATGTGTGGTAGTGATGGTGGGAGAAAGATGAAGGTAAGGATGAAGTGTAGAAGGGTCGGAGGTGATGCTGGCGGGATATACGTGAGGAAGATGATAATGGAAGATGTAGATGTACCCTTCCGAAATTGACCTGTCTTTCGGCTACTCCCCCTGACTCTTGTAGGAGCAGCGAGTAGCGGCCTTTTGTTTCATTATTGCTTCCTTATTTTTGCCCTTGAAGTGTTTCCTCTACTATAAAAAAAGGGGTAGAGGGGAAGGTGAGGACGGTGTTGGTGGTGATGGAGATGGTGGGAGGAAATCACTAAGACTCTCCCGTGACTCACCGTATATGAACCCAAAGACGACAATTTCACAGAGGCAGTTGAGGATCAGCGTGTAGGAGGAGCTGTACCAGTCCACCAGGGCCAGCCAGTACATTCCGCCCTGAGAACACACCACAAGTCACGTTCAGTATGTAGATCAGTATGTAGTAGTCTGGTAGATGTCCTGATAACCGCCTATCAACCCTTTAGACAAACTCTCTAGCAAGATGGCGCCACTATAAACAACTCTCTCTCTCTCTCTCTCTCTCTCTCTCTCTCTCTCTCTCTCTCTCTCTCTCTCTCTCTCTCTCTCTCTCTCTCTCTCTCTCACCCTGGTACAGAAGAGGAGGGAGACCAGCACATCGATTAAGCAGATGAAGAAGGTGACGAAGCTGCGGTGAGGTCTGAGTCGCGGGTACTCGTCCACTAGAGACACTGTGAGGTTCTCGATGTGGGCGATCTGAGGAGACGGGATTGAGGAAGAGAGGGAGACGTAGGCAAAGAGGTATATACATAAGTGAGTAGGTAAGTAAGTATGTATGTTAGTAGGCCAGTTGGTGAGTATGTAAGGAAAGAAGGAAGTTAGTTAGTCAGTTAGTGAGTGAGTGAGTGAGTGAATAAGTTAGTATGTAGATAGATTGTTACACACACACACACACACACACACACACACACACACACACACACACACACACACACACACACACACAGCTGTCTCCTTTGTTGTAAAAAAAATGTTAGTAGGTCAGTTGGTGAGTTTGTAAGGAAAGAAGGAAGTTAGTTAGTTAGTGGGTGAGTTAGTGAGTGAGTGAGTGAATAAGTTAGTATGTAAATAGATTCTTACACACACACACACACACACACACACACACACACACACACACACACACACACACACACACACACACACACACACACTCTTCCCTTCAGATTGGAAAAAGGCTAACGTGACACCGATTTTTAAGAAAGGAGACAAAAAAGTACCAGGTAATTACAGGCCCATTAGTCTAACTTCGGTTGTAGGTAAGCTACTTGAGGGCATAATTAGAGACAAAATTGTTAGTTACCTTGAAAGCCACTCATTAATTGGGGACTCACAACATGGCTTCCGAAACAAAAGATCCTGCCTATCAAACCTATTAACCTTTTATAACGACCTCTTCACTGTTTATGACGTAACCAAATCACTGGACGTAGTCTATCTTGATTTCCAGAAAGCGTTTGATAAAGTCCCGCATCATAAATTACTTTACAAATTAAAGCAAATAGGTATTGACGGTCAAGTAAACCAATGGATCGCGAATTGGTTGAGCAACAGACAACAAAGAGTAGTGATTGACGGATTTAACTCAGAGTGGGCGCCTGTCACTAGTGGCGTCCCTCAGGGCTCGGTTCTTGGCCCAGTGCTCTTCATTATTTACATCAACGACGTGGATGTTGGACTCAATAACCGCATTAGTAAATTTGCAGACGACACAAAGATTGGTAACTCGGTTCTGACTGACGAAGACAGGCAAAGCCTCCAAGAGGATTTGCACAAAATTTCAGCTTGGTCGGATAGATGGGAGATGCCCTTTAACGTAGACAAGTGCCAGGTCCTTCAAGTTGGAACGAGGAATAAGAAGTTCGAATACGAAATGCGCGGCGTTAAACTCAAAAGCGTTCAATGCGTCAAGGACTTTGGGGTAAAAATCGCGTCAAACCTCAAATTCTCACAGCAATGCATCGATGCAGCAAATAAAGCGAACAGAATGTTGGGCTTCATTAAAAGAAACTTTGTATTCAAGAATAAAGATGTAATACTCGCTCTACAACAGTTTAGTCAGACCCCACTTGGAATATGCGGTACAGTTTTGGTCTCCCCACCATGCAAAGGATATTGCTAAATTAGAAGGTGTTCAGCGTCGGGCAACGAAAATGATCCCTTCCTTGCGCAACAAATCCTACGAAGAAAGGCTTTCTACCCTTAACATGTTCTCTCTTGAGAAACGTCGCCTCCGAGGAAAACTGATCGAATGTTTTAAAATACTTAATGGTTTCACGAATGTAGACAGATCAACATTGTTTATGATCGATGACACTTTGCGCACGAGGAACAATGGCGTAAAACTCAGATGTAGACAAGTAAATTCAGACTGCACCAAATTTTCTTCACCAACGTTGTAGTGCGAGAATGGAATAAGCTTCCACCATCAGTGGTCCAGTGTAACACGATTGACTCCTTCAAAAATAAGCTCGACCGTCACTTCCTTCAACTTAATATCAACTAGAGTAGAAATGCAACGTTTTGGAGTCTTCTGATTAATGTAAAATCACTTAGGTTTAAGGACAGACCACCAAGTCTGGACCATGGGGTCTGTGTGGTCTGATTTTCTATGTAAATCTATGTAAATCTCTCTCTCTCTCTCTCTCTCTCTCTCTCTCTCTCTCTCTCTCTCTCTCTCTCTCTCTCTCTCTCTCTCTCTCTCTCTCTCTCTCTCTCTCTCTCTCTCTCTCTCTCTCTCTCTCTCTCTCTCTCTCTCTCTCTCTCTCTCTCTCTCTCTCTCTCTCTCTCTCTCTCTCTCTCTCTCTCTCTCTCTCTCTCTCTCTCTCTCTCTCTCTCTCTCTCTCTCTCTCTCTCTCTCTCAGATACATACCATGGAGTCGATGCCGAGGAAGAAGATCATCAGGAAGAAGAGGACGGCCCAGAGAGGCGCGAAGGGCATGAGGGAGAGCGCCTCGGGGTACGTGATAAAGACCAGCGAAGGACCTGTCAAGAGGGAGGGAGAGAACATGAGCCGTATCCTTACACAACTCGGCACCCAGGCACTCGTATTTGACAAGGCTTTCGTAGGAGTTGTGGGGGGCATTTCCTGGGTTACTTTATGACCCTGGTGGTAGACTGACCCTTCTTCTGTACCGCGAACCTATAAAACCACTCATTAGAACCCGATTAATTTTTTTTCGGCCTTTGGAAATAGTTGATGTGGAGGCGAAAACGTCTGAGAGAGGGACGTATTCAGTTCGCCTGTTTGAGAAGTCTCTTGTCGCCGCCACCTTCTGCTCGCTACTGTCCCCGGCATCCAACCCTCCCAGCAGCGTCGTGGCACCCTGCATCACTCACCAGCCGCCGCGACCTTCTGCTCCCTACTGTCCCCGGCATCCAACCCTCCCAGCAGCGTCGTGGCACCCTGCATCACTCACCAGCCGCCGCGACCTTCTGCTCCCTACTGTCCCCGGCATCCAACCCTCCCAGCAGCGTCGTGGCACCCTGCATCTCTCACCAGCCGCCGCCACCTTCTGCTCCCTACTGTCCCCGGCATCCAACCCTCCCAGCAGCGTCGTGGCACCCTGCATCACTCACCAGCCGCCGCCACCTTCTGCTCCCTACTGTCCCCGGCATCCAACCCTCCCAGCAGCGTCGTGGCACCCTGCATCTCTCACCAGCCGCCGCCACCTTCTGCTCCCTACTGTCCCCGGCATCCAACCCTCCCAGCAGCCTCGCACCACTCACCCGCCGCTGTCACCTTCTCCACAGTCGTCCCGGTCCGGTGCGCCATGAAGCCGAGCACGGAGAACACGACGAAGCCCGCCAGGATCGACGTGAAGCAGTTGAGGAGCGGCACCACCAGGGCATCGCGTTGGCACCGGTTGCGGAACTTGTTGTAGGAGCCCAGCGAGGTGAGGATGCCCCAGCCAGGCCCCAGCGAGTAGAAGATTTGAGCCGCCGCCGCCGCCCAGACCTGAGGAAGGGAGACGGAGAGAGGAGAACGTTGGTGTAGGAAGACTGAGATGGAACGGAGAAGGGGTTGGCAAGGGGGTTAGATCACGTGCTAGACTCGAGATTAACAGTCAGTGTGTTTGTGATGCTGCGTCTTGGGAACGAGAGGAGAGAGATAGATAGATAGACAGGCAGATATAAAGATCGATAGAGAAGGAAAGTGAGTGAGAGAGTGAAAGAAAGTGTGAGAGAGAGAGAGAGGATATCCAAGGGTGTGTATATATTGTTGAGAAGAAGAGAAAAAAAAGAAGAAAATGAAGAAGTAAAAGAAGAAGAGGAAGAAGAAGAAGAAGAAGAAGAAGAGAACAACGGTATACAAGTGAAGTAGAGAGGAGGGAGGGAGAGAAAAAAGAAAGAAAGAAGATGACGATGGAGAAGAAGAAGAAGAAGAGGAGGAGGAGGAGGAGGCTGGCGGTGTAATCAATAGTCCTCGAGGAGAAGAAACGGTGGCAAGGCAAAGGGCAGGCGGGCGGTATTTTAAGCTGACATTCAAAGTTCCTGCCGCGACTTTCTGGCTGAAGGTCGTTGTGGAGGCCTCCTGGTAACTGCACCTCCTTGCTTGACGCTGTGAGTTACCTGCTGAGGGGCGACGAGGGAGGCGTGAAGTGATTGCTACGCCGTTTTTTTAATAATTTTTTTTAGGTTCTGCATGTGGCGCCGGTAGGCTTTTTTTGAGGGGCCTCTTTATCGTTCCCAGCCCATTCGTGACGCAGGTGAATTTTTTTTATAGTGTCTGCCGTGATGTATGGCCCACGCTGCCCCCCGGTGTAGCCTTCCGCTCCTCTGCGATGAATTGAAAATCAGCGTGTTTCGGTGGGACTCGAACCTAGGTGCACGGGCTCACCACGCCTCCACGCTGACCACTCGGCCACCGCCTCCCCAAAGAAGGTAAAGGAGGCAACTCATTGGCAAAATAAAGATTAGACAAAGCCCGCTGACTGGCGCGGCTCCCGTAAATAGCTGATGGAGTAGCCAGAAGGCGGTGAGAATTTTGAGTTTCTTTTTTTTTAATGTTCCGCTTTTTTTTTATAGTAGACGAGTCAATACAAGGGCATGAAAAAAGGAAACATATGGGGCTTTTTTTATTATTGTTTTATTTTTTTTTTTGCCCTTGAGCTGCCTCCTTTGTTGTAAAAAAAAAAAAAAAAACACCTCACTGCTCCTAAAAAGAGTCAGAGGAGTGGTCGAAAGATGGGTGGCGCCGGTAGGCTTTTTGATGGGGCCTGGTGGTCGGCTCCGCCCGTTATGGCGCAGGAAAATGTTTATAGTGGCGCCATCTTGCTTGGCTCATGTTGCCCCGGGAGCTCATCTTTCTTCCTCTTTTTAGAAGGAGAAACTTCAGGACAACATTGTTATCTTGTAGCGCGGGGCGGGGCGGGGCGGGGCGGGGGGGGCGGGGCGAACCACCACCCAGCCACCGCTTCCCCCGCCTCGTAAGCAGGGAGAAACACACACAAAGGAACGCTGTTGATGATAATTATGCAAACGATGAAGGAGGTAGAAGGTAGGGAGGTCACTGGAATACTTTGCCATCACCGTGACCCCAACTACTAACCACAACCCCCCCCCCCCCGTGTCTCACTTACCTCGAGGTCCCGCAGCTTGGAGAAGTTCGGGTAGAGGTAGAAGTATATGCCGTCCGAGGCCCCGGGGAGCGTCAGGCCGCGTAACAGTAGCGTGAACAGCATGACGAAGGGGAAGGTGGCGGTGAACCAGACCACCTAAGGACGAGGACGAAAGTTGGAAAGTTTCGTTTAGTCGGCGCAACATCTGAGGTCATGTGCCGGAGAGAGACAAGAGGGGGAAGGAGTTATAGGAGAAGGGAACAGACCCCAGGAGACGGGACACAACCCCCGATTAATACCTGGTACCCATTCACTGCTGGGTGGACAGGGGCGTAGGGTATCGAAAAAGCCGCCCAAGTTTTTCCACTCCGCCCGGGAATCGAACCCGGGCTCTCTCGATTGTGAGCTGAGTGTGCTAACCACTGCACCACGAAGCCCCCCGGACGAGGACGAGGAGACGCGGTTTGGAGGGGGAGGGAGGAGGGAGAATGAGAAGAAAGAAGGGTCGGTGATGTCAAACGCTTCCGCCTCTCACACCAAGTACTTCCAAAGGCCAAACAGGAGATCAGTCGGGTTCTAATGAGTGTTTGTTTAGGTTCAGGGTACAGAAGAAGGGTCAAACTACCACCAGGGTCATTAAACTTACCATGGGCATTTCCAGGGGTAGTAGTTTTATGACCCTGGTGGTAGTGTGACTCTTCTTCTGTACCGTGAACCTAAAACAACACTCCTTAGAATCCAATTGAGCTCCGTTTTGGCCTTAAGAAATACTTGATGTGAGTGGCGGAAGCGTCTGAAAATACCGACCTATATTAAATGAAAAAGGTATAGGAGGAAAGAAGTTAGGTGAAGGCAGAGAAGAAAGGAGAGGGAGAGAGAGAGCGTGCCTAACCTAACCTCACTCTTAACCATACCAGAAGGAAACGGGTAAGAAACGACTCCTTCCCCCTTACCTTCCCGAAGACGTTGATGCCCTTGAAGACGCAGAGGAACACGAAGACCCACGTAAAGACGGACGCGCCCACCACCGGCCACCTGAACCCCGCCAGCTCCGTCATGCCCTCAGACAGCTCCAGAATGTGGTTGCTGGGGGACGAAGAGGAGGAGGAGGAGGAGGAGGAGGAGGTGAGGGATTGCAATGTGAAAGAGCGAGAGAGAGAGGGATGGATGGATTGCAGACATGAGATAGAAGAATGAATGAAGGAATGAAGGAAGGAAGGAAAGACAGACAGAAAGAAGGAAGGAAAAAACATCTCTCATACACTTACTGGAAGAACTCGTCGGCCGGGGAGGGCGGGGCGAGGTCAGAGGTCATGTTGGGAGAGGCTCTGGTCAGGTTCCTATATTCCTCCGTCTGTTGGGTGAGGTTAGGTTAGTGATTCTCTCTTTCTCCCTCCCTCCCTTCCTCTCTTCCTTAACTTCTCTTCTTTCCTCCTTGTCTCTCTCCTTCCGTAACTTGTATCTCTCCTTTCTCTCTTTTTCCCTTCGCTTTTTCTTGCTTTCTTTCCCCTGTGTTAATAGTTTTCCTTCCTTCCTTCCTTCCTTCCTTCCGTTAGCTCCCTTCCCTTCCTCCTCTCCTTCTATGCCTTCTATTATGTGTTTTGTTTATTTTTGTCTCTCTTGCCTTCCACTCTTCTGCCTTTCCTTCTTTTCCATGTTTTGCTAGTTTTCCTTCCTTCCTCCCTTCCCTTCCTCCTCTCCTTCTATCCCTTCTAGTATGTGTTTTACCGTACTTTCTTCTCTTTCTTGCCTTCCACTCTTCTCCCTTTCCTTCTTTTCCATGTTTTACTAGTTTTCCTTCCTTCCTCCCTTCCCTTCCTCCTCTCCTTCTATCCCTTCTAGTATGTGTTGTACCGTACTTTCGTCTCTTTCTTTCCTGATTTCCTTCACTTCACCGTTTTCCATCTAGTCTTTATTTCTTTGTTCTTTTGCACAAGTTTTTGCCATCTTTCCTTTCTTAATTTCCTTCTTAACTTTCCCTCACTGCTTTCCTTACATTCTTTCTTCCTCTTTTCTTTCCTTAAACACGATTTCGCTAACTTTCCTTCCTTCATAACTTTCTTCTTTTTTTCCTTTCATTCTTCCTTCCTTTTTCCTTACTAATACACGTTTTCGCTATCCTTCCTTCCTTCCTTCTTTCCTTCCCTTAATATCACTTCACTTCACTTTTTTCATCCTATTCTTCCTTCCTTCTCCTTACTTTTATCCGAATCCGCTACATAACCTTCCTTCCTTCCTCCCTGGCTGCCCCTCCCTTCTTCCCTCCCTCCCTCCCTCCCCGCCCTCCTGCCTCCTGCCCTCTCTGGACCCACGCCGCAACAGTCGGGACTATTCCACGGGTTGTCGCAGGAGGCCCACGGGAGGCTGCTGCTGAAGGAGTTGACGAGGTACACGAGCGGGTAGGCGATGATCACGTTATACACCGTCACGAACACCAGGTTCACCAGGAACGTCGCGTAGCCGGCGCCTGGGGAGGGGAGGAAGTGCTTATAGACAGTCACTAACACCACCGGGGAGAGTCGCCTAGCTTACACCTGGGGACACACCGCTCTGGTAGCTCAGTGATTAGAGCTTTGCGTTGCCAGGCTCCGACCTGCCAGGAGGAGGTTCGAGCCCCGCTCAGGCCGGGGGTTTTCCGCTGACAATGGACAATCGGGAGGGTATTTGATGGCGATGACGAGCCCAGCACGTGATCAGGTCGGGGTGAATCACACACACACACACACACACACACACACACACACAAGATGAACTTGTATGTGTCAACGACATTCACAGATTTAGAGAATTATTGTATGACGAACTGGTTTCAAAATATGGACAATACGAGTCTGCTCAATTCTGTAAAAATACAATTAAGTAAACACACACACACACACACACACACACACACACACTTGTTCTCCCCCTCCTCCCCCCCTCCACCCCCCACACACACGTACCCCGCCCTCCCCTATACCCCCCCCCCCCCCACACACACACCCTTACCTTTGAGGATGGGACAGACGCGGTAGATGGTGAGGCAGGAGGAGGACGTGAACTGGCCCAGCGAGGACTCCAGCAGGTACAGGGGAATTCCCACCAGCACCAGCGTCAACACGTAGGGGATCAGGAACGCCCCTACAGGCAGGAACGAGAAGGAACGTGAGAGTATAAGAACGTAAGGGGTTTGAATAAGAAGGATTGACTGACTGACTAGTTGACTGGGTTAAATCTTGATTAGGAAGGAACGTGGGAGCAAAAGAACGTAAGAAATTTGAATAGGAAGGAACGTGAGAGTTTTAGAACGTAAGGAGTTTCCATAAGAGATCCCCCTCCTCTTTCTCACCACCACTACCACCACCACCACCACCACCACCACCACTACCACCATCATCACCACGAGCACAACCACCACTACCACCATCACCCCGACAACCACCATCACCACCATTATCCCTCTCCCTCTCTTCCACCACCCCCACAGCCACCCACCACCCCCACCCCCACAGCCACCCTCACCACCACCACCCTCACCACCACCACCACCACCACCGCCGCTCCTCACCTCCGCCGTTCATGTAGCAGAGGTAAGGGAATCTCCACACATTGGCCAGCCCGATCGCAAAGCCCGCCACGGAGAGGAAGTAGTCCCACTTGTTCTGCCAAAGACCTCGCTCGGCGCTGCCTGTGTGTGTGTGTGTGTGTGTGTGTGTGGATAGGGGAGGGAGGGGTATGTGTGTGTGGGGGGTGGGGAGTGGAGGGGGGGGAGGAGGGTGAGAGCAAGTGTGTGTGTGTGTGTGTGTGTGTGTGTGTGTGTGTGTGTGTGGATAGGGGAGGGAGGGGTATGTGTGTGTGGGGGGTGGGGGGTGGAGGGGGGGGGAGGAGGGTGAGAGCAAGTGTGTGTGTGTGTGTGTGTGTGTGTGTGTGTGTGTGTGTGTGTGTGTGTGTGTGTGTGTGTGTGTGTGTGTGTGTGTGTGTGTGTGTTTGGGGAGAAAATGAACGTTATTGTTATTATTATTATTTTTTTACTTTGGTTTTCCTATCCATTTATTTTTTTATTTAATTCTATTCTTTTTATATATTTTTTCTAATGTGTTTGTCTATAAAGCTATCTTGACTTACTACTACTACTACTGCTACTACTGCTACTACTACTACAACTACACCCCCCCACACCCCCCCCCACACACCCACACCCACTCCCCCCCCCACACACACACACACACACACGCACCTGAGTCTTGCGAGAGGGACATTTTCCGTGAGATTAGGACCTCATCTTGCAAGTCCTGTTCCCCTCCTTCACCGCCGACGCCGCCGCCCTCCTCCAGCCCGCCCTGTAAGAGTGTGTATTAGGATCTCGGTGGTCATTTCCGTGGCGCTGCCCCTTGAGTCTGTGATGGGAAGAGACTCATGCATATAATAATAATAATAATAATAATAATAATAATAATAATAATAATAATAATAATAATAATAATAATAATAATAATAATAATAATAATAATAATAACAATAATAATAATAATAATAATAATAATAATAATAATAATAATAATAATAATAATAATAATAATAATAATAATAATAATAATAATAATAATAATAATAATAATAATAATAATAATAATAATAATAATAATAATAATAATAATAATAATAATAATAATAATAATAATAATAATAATAATAATAATAATAATAATAATAATAATAATAATAATAATAATAATAATAATAATAATAATAGTAATAATAATAATAATAATAATAATAATAATAATAATAATAATAATAATAATAATAATAATAATAATAATAATAATAATAATAATAATAACAATAATAATAATAATAACATCAACAACAGCAACGATGAAATCAACCATACTATTTCTACTATTATATTACTATTGCTGTACTAAACCCCCGTAGCCTACATCAACTACTATTTCTTCAACTATTATACTATTGCTGTACAAACCTAGGCTAAATAGTATTGCGCTTACCTTCTGTGTCTGTCTGTATTAACTGTCCTTATTGGATATGTATGTAAAGAAAAAAACAACAACATATATACCGTTCACACTACCATTGCATCTATGCCCCGCCCACCAGCGTCACTTCGGAAGTACCCGATACCAAGGGACACTTAAACATATATATTACCTGAAATGACTGTAATTATTAAGGCATTTATATATTTTACTCGAATATATAATTTATTTCCTCATTTATTACGCAAGTGTTTTCCTGTAAATTGATACTATCTCTCTCTGTCTGTTTGTCTGTCTCTCTGTCTCTCTGTCTGCCTGTATCTCTCTCTCTCTCATGATCTTTTTTATGAGGGAAAGGAAGGAATGAGAGACGGAGAATGAAAGAGAGAGAGAGGAGGAGGAGGAGGAGAGAGAGAGAGAGAGAGAGAGAGAGAGAGAGAGAGAGAGAGAGAGAGAGAGAGAGAGAGAGAGAGAGAGAGAGAGAGAGAGAGAGAGAGAGAGAGAGAGAGAGAGAGAGAGAGAGAATAAATAAAATAAAATGGTATGCTTGACTTACCTCCAATTTTGCCTTGTCTCTTTGTTCTTTGTTGAGAGATACGTCGCCCTCCTTTCCTCCTCCTCCTCCTCCGCCCCCTCCTCCGTCACCTTTCCTTCCTCCTCCTCCTCCTCCTCCTCCCTCTCTTCCGTCCGGTCCAGGCTTCATACCTTACGCATGGAAGAATGGAAAATTAATGGTTTCGTGTTCTCGGGCAGTTGAGGTGGTGGCTATGGTGGTGGTAGTGGTGGTGGTAGAAGTAGTAGCGATAGTTATGGTAGTAGTAGTAGTAGTAGTAGTAGTAGTAGTAGTAGTAACAGCAGAAACAGTATCACTATCATAACTTCAACACCACCACCACCACCACCACCACCGCCAGTTTGACCCGTCTTCTGTATCATGAACCTAAAAGAACACTTATGAGAAACCAATTAATGTACTTTTTAGGCTTTGGAAATAGTTTTATGACCCTGGTGGTAGTTTGACCCTTCCTCTGTACCATGAACCTAAAAGAACACTTATGAGAAACCAATTAATGTACTTTTTAGGCTTTGAAAACAGTTTTATGACCCTAGTGGTAGTTTGACCCTTCCTCTGTACCACAAACCTAAAAGAACACTCATGAGAAAACAATTAATGTACTTTTTAGGCTTTGGAAATAGTTTTATGACCCTGGTGGTAGTTTGACCCTTCCTCTGTACCATAAACCTAAAAAGACACTCATTAGGACCCGATTAATATATTTCTCGGCCTTCGGAAGTACTTGACGTGAGAGGCGTAAGCGTCTGAAAAAACCGCCCTAAGAGTGACAGTCGCGTCCCCGCTCCCATAGGTTCCTTGCTCGTGTTTCTTGTCACTCTGGACGGCACGGTAATTAGGTCCAGTAGCGTGCGTGTGGCGGCGTCATTAACAGTGTAAAGGTCCCAGCATACCGGAGTGACGGACACGAAGAAAACTGGATTAGTCGAGTAATTTACGTACTAAAAGCCTTTCTGCTCCACTTCCGGTTCGTATGACAAAGAGCCGTGTTTTTAGACGCTTTCGGGGCTAAGAACAGCTGTTGCCCAACGCCACAAAGGAGAAAGTCGGGTTCCCAGGAGTGCTTTTCACGTTCATGGTACAGCAGAAGCCTTGTCAAACTATCACTAGGCTCATAAAACTACTTACCGATGGAAATACTATATACTAACACAGCCACTACCAAAACCTTGTCAGACTATTACTAGGCTCACAAAACTACCCACCCATGGAAATACTAACACCACAACCTCTACGAAAGCCTTGTCAGACTATTACTAGGCTCACAAAACTACCCACCCATGGAAACACTAACACCACAACCTCTACGAAAGCCTTGTCAGACTATTACTAGGCTCACAAAACTACCCACCCATGGATATACTAACACCACAACCTCTACGAAAGCCTTATCAAACTATCACTAGGCTCATAAAACTACCCACCCATGGCGGTGGCCGAAGTGATAGCGTACTGGACCCACATTCGCCGCGTGATGGACGACACGGGTTCGAATCCTCACGCTACCACTCGGATTTTTCAGTCACCGCCGAGTGGCTTAAAACTACCCACATGCTGTCCTGAAGACCACCCATCAACCCGGACTCTAGAGGAAGCCGTCCAAGCGAATCAAGAACGAGTTCCGGGGGGCAGCATGAGCCAATGCAAGATGGCGCCACTATAAACACTCGCCTGCGCCAGAACGGGCTGGGCCGACCATCAGACCCCACCTGGAAGAAGCCTTGGGCCGACCATCAGGCCCCACCGGGAAGATGCCTACCGGCGCAATGGGCAACAACGTAAAAAAAAAAAAAAAAAAAAAAATCACTAGGCTCACAAAACTACCCACCCATGGAAATACTAACACCACAACCTCTGCGAAAGCCTTATCAAACTATCACTAGGCTCATAAAACTACCCACCCATCGAAATACTAACACCAACCTCTACGAAAGCCTTGTCAAACTATTACTAGGCTCACAAAACTACCCACCCTTGGAAATACTAACACCACAACCTCTACGAAAGCCTTGTCAAACTATTACTAGGCTCACAAAACTACCCACCCTTGGAAATACTAACACCACAACCTCTACGAAAGCCTTGTCAAACTATCACTAGGATCACAAAACAACCCACCCATGGAAATACTAACACCACAACCTCTACGAAAGCCTTATCAAACTATCACTAGGCTCATAAAACAACCCACCCATGGAAATACTAACACCACAACCTCTACGAAAGCCTTGTCAAACTATCACTAGGCTCACAAAACTACCCACCCATGGAAATACTAACACCACAACCTCTACGAAAGCCTTGTCAAACTATCACTAGGATCACAAAACTACTTAACATGGAAATACTAACACTACAACCTCTATGAGAGCCTTATCAAAAGTGTGTGTTGTGTGTGTTGTGTGTGTGTGTGTGTGTGTGTGTGTGTGTCCCGAAGTCTTTGTGAATGTGGGATTGAGTGGTATTAGGTCAGTATCAAATTCAATGTTAAGTCTTGCAGGCTTAGCCATAACACGAAGGGAAAGACAGAGAGAGAGAAACGGACAGAAGGAAAGACAGAGAGAGATTTACATACATAGATTTACATAGAAAATCAGACCACACAGACCCCATGGTCCAGACTTGGTGGTCTGTCCTTAAACCTAAGTGATTTTACATTAATTAGAAGACTCCAAAACGTTGCATTTCTACTCTAGTTGATATTAAGTTGAAGGAAGTGACGGTCGAGCTTATTTTTGAAGGAGTCAATCGTGTTACACTGGACACACACACACGTGTGTGTGTGTGTGTGTGTGTGTGTGTGTGTGTGTGTGTGTGTGTGTGTGTGTGTGTGTGTGTGTGTGTGTGTGTGTGTGTGTGTGTGTGTGTGTGTGTGTGTGTTTCCTCCTCCTCCTTCTCTTCCTTTATTTCCTTCCTCATCCTCTTTTTGTTCTTGTTCTTCTTTTTCTTGTTCTCTTTCTTTTTTCTTTTCTTTTTCTTATATCTTTTTTTTCCAGACAGACACACAGAAAGACGGAGAGCGAGAGCGAGAGAGAGACAGAGAGATAGAAGGAAAGACAGACATACGGACAGACACGCAACAGGGCACATCAGTCAGTACGTCAACCTAGATCGAGTACTAACAATGTAAGTACTCGTGAATCATTGAACACACGGCGAGATAATTATGTGGATAACGCACACACACACACACACACACACACACACACACGCAAACCCTAGCTAGACATATCATCGCCAAATCTATCAGCCTTCTCCCTTTCTTCCTCCTCCTCCTCCTCCTCCTCCTCCTCCTCCTCCTTCTCCTCCTCCTCCCATAGCAGCTGATGAATGTATGATGTATGTTTTGCTTATTCTTCGTTGCTAAGATATTTTAACAACTCTTACTTTTATCGATTAGAAAGTGCGTGTGTGTGTGTGTGTGTGTGTGTGTGTGTGTGTGTGTGTGTGTGTGTGTGTGTGTGTGTGTGTGTGTGTGTGTGTGTGTGTGTGTGTGTGTGTGTGTGTGTGTGTGTGTGTGTGTGTGTGTGTGTGTGTGTGTGTGTGTGTGTGTTTCCTCCTCCTCCTTCTCTTCCTTTATTTCCCTCCTCATCCTCTCCTTGTTCTTGTTCTTCTTTTTCTTGTTCTCTTTCTTTTTTCTTTTCTTTTTCTTATTTCTTTTTTTTCCTTTCTTTCTTTTTCCTTCTGATCTTTCTTTCCTTCCATTTTTCTTATATTTCTTTTTATCTATTTTCTATGTTGTTTTTCTTTCCCTTATTTTCTAGAATACGCGGCGATTCTTCTTTTTCCTTTTCTTTTCTTTCTTCTTTTTCTTCTTTCTATTCATCATTCTTCTATTTCTCTTTCAATATTTTCATTTTTATTTTATTTTCTACGGTCGTTTTCTTTCTACTTCTTCTTTCGTTATTTGAATTTTCCTTTGATTTTTCCTTTATTCTTCTATTTTCTTGTTCTTCTTATTCTTCTTGTTCTAGTTAAACTCGTTCCTGCTCTTCCTTTTCTTCATCCTTCTCCTCTTCTTCTCTCTCTCTAGCGAATCCTGACCCCGGATCGGATAATAAGCGTCGATGGGTTAAATAAACAACTATAGATATATAATTACCACTAATGGCCGACAATTACCCTTCGGCCCGGGACACTTGTAGGCAGATCGGTATAGGGGCTGGTGTAGGGCGGGCAATTATACCCTTTAACGAGGCACATGTGGCGTCTGAGTCTTATTATTTAAGTGTACAGCCGGATAAAAAATTCGTATTAGCATATGTCTACGGACGCTGACTGTGGTTATGGCGTATGTAATGAGAAGCTTGAGTAGTGATTTTTAGTTTATTTTGCGTTATTTTTAACGTCTAAGCCTATAGCGCCGGTAGGCTTACTTGAGGGGCCTGGATGGTATTCGGCCAAAGCCCGTCATGGCGTAGGCAAGTGTTTTTAGTGGCGCCATCTGTAGGGGTAAATTTGTGAACGGTTCCAATACTATGAACTAAAACGCACTTTAATATTCTGTCTGGGATCAAATTCTTCTTGCTTTTAAAATAGCAAACTTTGTGAACGGTTCCAAAACCATGAACGTACTTTAGTTTCCTGACTGGGATCAAGTTATTGTGTATAGTATTTGATCTTCTTCCTTTTACCGTTAAAGAGGGATCAAGCACTAACACAAGAACACTAAACAAAAGCATAGAGTCCCTACACGAATTAGCAACTTAAGTGTTTTCTAAGTGTGATCAGAATTCCTATATTTAACATTTGATCTTTATCCTTCCTCTTACTGCTAAAACAACAACAAAAAATAAAACGCTATGACGGGAATCTCAAATTAACAAACAAGCAAACAAAAATACTTGTCTTCAAAAGTCGACAATATAACAAAGTGAATCTGTGGCCTCAGGTAGGCGGTGGCTGAGTGGTTAGCGTGCGCGCCTAGCATTCACGGCGCCTTGAACAACGTCGGTTCGAGTCCCCACGCTACCACCTGGGATTTTTCAGTCACCGCCGAGTGGCCTAAGACTACCCACATGCTGTCCAGAAGACCACCCATCAACCCGGACTCTAGAAGAAACCGTCCAAGTGAATCAAGAATGAGTTCCGGGGGGCAGCATGAGCCAAGCATAACTGGAGCCATTATAAAAAGAATTGCCTGCGCCATAGCGGGCTTGGGCCGACCACCAGGCCCCTGAAGAAAGCCTACCGGCGCTACAGGCCGAGATGTAAAAAAAAAAGTGAGCTGTGAATCCCCTGTGATTAACTATGGGGCCGAGGGTCTGCACCACTTAATTAACTATGGGGCCGAGGGTCTGCACCACTTAATTAAAGAGATAAAAAGGGCGAGAAGTTGTAATGTCGGTATTATTAAACGCTTCCGCCGATCATCAACTATTTCCAAAAAACGAAAAGGAGATTATAACCGGGTTCCAATGGGCGTTTCTTTAGGTGCATGGTACAGAAGGGTCGAACTACCACCAGGCTCACCAGAGTGGTCAGGAAAGGCATATACCCGTGGAACATAAGGAATAGCAAACGGGTCAAGAAATGTAGACGAATGACAGACAGAAAAAGTATGCTAAGTTAGTGGGTTCAGTATTGCATGGTTGGGATGTATGTATAGTTATGATAAAATGTGTTATCTGTTCTCGTATCTTCAACTAACTTTTTTTTCTTTTTTTTTGTAGAGATGAAAAGATGGATGGGACCGTTTAGACTTTAGAAGAAGGGGCAATGACACTGGTTGATGATGATGATGATGATGATATTTGATGATTTATATAACGTAAGAGGGAGACGGAGTGTTTATCTACTGTCCATATCAGACCCTATGACATACCGTTTTTCGCAAATATCTTTCACACGAAGACTCGGATCAGCATGGGACTTTGGCACAGATTGTTTCACACACTCCGCTAATTTTTGACGCTATTGTGCAATGCCAGATGCGGTTAGTTATGACGTTTACTCTTGACTGTGATGGCAAAACCTGCGTGAGCCACTTACACATTCGAACAGGTGAGGCGTGACGTATTTGTGACGTGTATCCACCACCTACCTCCACCCCTGGCTTCCCCTACTCCCATCCCTCCCTTTCCCTCCCTCCTCCTTCTCCCCCCGGTCTCTCTCTCTCTCTCTCTCTCTCTCTCTCTCTCTCTCTCTCTCTCTCTCTCTCTCTCTCTCTCTCTCTCTCTCTCTCTCTCTCTCTCTCTCTCTCTCTCTCTCTCTCTCTCTCTCTCTCTCTCTCTCTCTCTCCTTTATTCTTCTATTTTCTTGTTCTTCTTGTTCATGTTAAACTCGTTCCTGCTCTTCCTTTTCTTCATCCTTCTCCTCTTCTCTCTCTCTAGCGAATCCTGACCCCGGATTGGATAATAAGCGTCGATGGGTTAAATAAACATCTATAGATATAATGGAACTAATGGCCGACCGTTCAATGCGTCAAAGACTTGGGGGTCAAAATCGCGTCAAACCTCAAATTCCCACAGCAATGCATCGATGCAGCAAATAAAGCGAACAGAATGTTGGGCTTCATTAAAAGAAACTTTGTATTCAAGAATAAAGATGTAATACTCCCGCTCTACAACAGTTTAGTCAGACCCCACTTGGAATATGCGGTACAGTGTTGGACCCCACCATGCAAAGGATATTGCTAAATTAGAAGGTGTTCAGCGTCGGGCAACGAAAATGATCCCTTCCTTGCGCAACAAATCCTACGAAGAAAGGCTTTCTACCCTTAACATGTTCTCTCTTGAGAAACGTCGCCTCAGAGGAAAACTGATCGAATGTTTTAAAATACTTAATGGTTTCACGAATGTAGACAGATCAACATTGTTTATGATCGATGACAGTCTGCGCACGAGGAACAATGGCGTAAAACTCAGATGTAGACAAGTAAATTCAGACTGCACAAAATTTTTCTTCACCAACGTTGTAGTGCGAGAATGGAATAAGCTTCCACCATCAGTGGTCCAGTGTAACACGATTGACTCCTTCAAAAATAAGCTCGACCGTCACTTCCTTCAACTTAATATCAACTAGAGTAGAAATGCAACGTTTTGGAGTCTTCTGATTAATGTAAAATCACTTAGGTTTAAGGACAGACCACCAAGTCTGGACCATGGGGTCTGTGTGGTCTGATTTTCTATGTAAATCTATGTAAATCTCTCTCTCTCTCTCTCTCACACACACACACACACACACACACACACACACACACACTTGTGCTATACACGAGATATGAATCCAAGATATTAATGGCAGATTAATATAAATTATATCCCATCTGCATGAGCATCATCAGTGATGACGAGGATGACCTGTTTGTCGATGGTGATGAATGTTGAATGTGGTCAGTTATTTTTTTTTTTTTTGGTATTTCGTTGGGGATAGTTATTTACATTATTAATCCACCCATCATATACTCGCTATCTTCTTTTGTTTGCTATGACTTTTTAACATATCTACATGAACACATATCGTATGGCAGTCTTTTCCGAACATCAGAATAAATTATTCATATATTTCTCCAGTTTCGTTTCACGTTTTTACTCTGCAATGAATTCCCATTTCAATTCCAACGTCATTCCTTTCCGTCTCTTACGCAATTTCCTATAAATGATCAAGCGTCAGCTACGTGCTTCATCCCATCATACGCTCAACGTAACCTGTGGGAAGGAGGGTCATATACTCGTATAGCTTTCAATGGTTGTATAATTGCCAAACAAACCTCATACAGCACTTAAGCAGCATTCAGTTACGCTGGAACAGGAATCAGGGTCGTGTGCATAAAACACCAGACCATACTTAGCATATACTCTCCAGTCATCCGCCATTGTAGACAAGTCATATGTGATACGTCTCGCCTCACCTGTTCGAATGTGTAAGTGGCTCACGCAGGTTTTGCCATAACAGTCAAGAGTAAACGCCATAACTAACCGCATCTGGCATTGCACAAAAGCGTCAAAAATTAGCGGAGTGTGTGAAACAATCTGTGTCAAAGTCCCATGCTGATCCGAGTCTTCGTGTGAAAGATATTTGCGAAAAACGGTATGTCATAGAGTCTGGTATGGACAGTATAGTGTGCATTTGTTTAAATTTTCTCTCTCTCTCTCTCTCTCTCTCTCTCTCTCTCTCTCTCTCTCTCTCTCTCTCTCTCTCTCTCTCTCTCTCTCTCTCTCTCTCTCTCTCTCTCTCTCTCTCTCTCTCTCTCTCTCTCTCTCTCTCTCTCTCTCTCTCTCTCTCTCTCTCTCTCTCTCTCTCTCTCTCTCTCTCTCTGTCACTTTCTCTTTCTGTATCTATCTATCTATCTATCCACCCTTATCTCCCTCCGTCTCTCTTCCACACACCTGTCTGCTGCGTCGTCCTGGCCCCGTCGCACGCTGGCTGGTGTCCGTGGCAAGTGTGGCAAGCCCGGTACTCTATGCACACATCACACGCCTGCCCGGCCTGGTGGTGGGCGGGGTGGCACAGCACACACCTCTCCTCGCCGCCAGCCATCCTGATACTGGCCGCCTCACTGACCTATAGAGTGATGGACTAACACTCAGTAAGTTAGATTCGTATGTCAGGCGCTTCCAACTCCCCCTCCCCCCCACACACACACACACAAACCCTACCTTTACCTATCCTAGTACCCTCATCTCTCCATACAACCTTCTGGTCAGCTACACCCCTATTTACCTTACCCAAACCTACCCGTCCATATAAACTACCCAACCCTCACCCCACAAATACTACCCCTGAAACACTCAACTCCAATCTGCTGTTTCACTCAGTATTGTCAAACGCTTACATCCCTCCCTTCAACTACATTCAGAGGCCAAAAAAGGAGATCAGTCGGGTTCTAATGAGTGTTTTTGTAAGGTTGGGGGCACAGAGGAAGGGACAAACTACCACCAGGGCCACAAAGCTATCGATGGAAATGCCCAAAACTCATACGAAAGCCTTGTCAAATGTGTGAACTGTAGGTTGGTATTGTCAAACGCTTCCAGTCCTCACATCTACAACTTTCAAAGGCCAAAAAAGGAGGTCTGTCGGGTTCTAATGAGTGTTTTTGTAAGGTCGAGGGTATAGAGGAAGGGACAAACTACCACCGGGGCCATAAAGCTACCCCTGGAAATGCCCAGAACTCCTACGAAAGCCCGCCAGCAATCTTGATAATGCCGCCTCACTGACCGATAGAGTGATGGACCAAGCTACTAACCCTCAGGAACTCGGTCTCTTCCCACCCCCAAGCACACACATTTGACAGGGCTTTCATAGGGGTTCTAGGGATTTCCAGGAGTAGTTTTATGACCCTGGTGGTAGCTTGTCCCTTCTTCTGTACCGTGAACCTAAAGAAACACTTATTAGAACCCGACTGATCTCCTTTTCGGCCGTTGGAAAGAGTTGGAGTGAGGGTGGAAGTGTCTGACAATATCGATCTTAGGGCCAGTTTTACAGTTCCCCATGATGGGTTAGTAAGCTCCCAAACCAATACCAGAGCCTTCGAAATTTCCCTGTATAGTGTCTGGTGTTTATATTTAAGTTCACAAATTTGATGAAACTATACAGGAAAAGTCTTGTGTATTTAGTGTGGCATCGAAGACCTCACCATTTTGGATTGTATGGGATTCTATAGTTTGGTTCGGGCTGTTACGAAGACACTGTGTTGGACTGTGAAATCGGCTCTTAGTGTGTGTGTGTGTGTGTGTGTGTGTGTGTGTGTGTGTGTGTGTGTGTGTGTGTGTGTGTGTCTCTGTTTGTCTGTCTGTCTGTCTGTCTGTCTTGCTCTCTCTCTCTCTCTCTCTCTCTCTCTCTCTCTCTCTCTCTCTCTCTCTCTCTCTCTCTCTCTCTCTCTCTCTCTCTCTCTCTCTCTCTCTCTCTGTCTCCCTTCCTCACCCATTCCCTATTCAGACTCGTGTGCTTGTTACCTCGGCGATTTGCAATTTTCCTTCATGTTATTTGGTGACGGTTATAATTTCTTAACGTGTGCTTGTGTATGACTGAACGTGACGCATGCAGTATGAATGTATACATGTGTGTGAATGTGTATGTATGTATGTATGTGTGTGTGTGTATGTATGGGTGAATGCTTAAGTGAATGGTGTACATGTCTTAGGATAATATATAAAGTTAAAGACTAAAAGAAACATACCAAAAATTATAAAAAAAATCAATTAACCATTTACTGTTCGTGTGCGTGTGTGTGTGTGTGTGTGTGTGTGTGTGTGTGTGTGTGTGTGTGTGTGTGTGTGTGTGTGTGTGTGTGTGTGTGTGTGTGTGTGTGTGTGTGTGTGTCAGTGTCTCTGTTTGTCTGTCTCTCTCTCTCTCTCTCTCTCTCTCTCTCTCTCTCTCTCTCTCTCTCTCTCTCTCTCTCTCTCTCTCTCTCTCTCTCTCTCTCTCTCTCTCTCTCTCTCTCTCTCTCTCTCTCTCTCTCTCTCTCTCTCTCTCTCTCTCTCTCTCTCTCTCTCTCTCTCTCACACACACACACACACACACACACACACACACACATGGAAAATACCCGCCGTCAGTAAATCACTCAATGGAAGTTCTCACGGTCGCCCAGTCAGCCAATCACAAGTCAGCATATCCTCGCCTCGCCCGCTGACAGGCTCTCGCTCACACCCTATCATCGTCATCATCATCATCATCATCATTATTATTATTATTATCATCATCAGTTCATTTTCGAGATAAAGGTCTTTCCTAACGTCTTCTCTCTCTCTCTCTCTCTCTCTCTCTCTCTCTCTCTCTCTCTCTCTCTCTCTCTCTCTCTCTCTCTCTCTCTCTCTCTCTCTCTCTCTCTCTCTCTCTCTCTTAGGTTTAAGGTTTAGGTTTAAGGACAGGCCACTTCTGGACCATGGGGTCTGAGTGGTGTGATTTTCTATGTAAATCTATGAATCTCTCTCTCTCTCTCTCTCTCTCTCTCTCTCTCTCTCTCTCTCTCTCTCTCTCTCTCTCTCTCTCTCTCTCTCTCTCTCTCTCTCTCTCTCTCTCTCTCTCTCTCTCTCTCTCTCTCTCTCTCTCTCTCTCTCTCTCGTCACCTGGTTCTCTGTGTCAGGCCTAACTTCTATAATTCATGGATACGCGCTCCCTTTATTTATCCATCTCTTATCTAAGCATCAAAAGCCATTGTGACGGAGATGAGCACCGAGGCCACGCGCAGCTATAGCATCCTAACATTACCTTATCCTACCCATTCCTCATCACCTTACATTACCTTCCTTAACCTCTAGCCGCTTAACTAACGCAGAAACCAACGGCACTTTGTAAACAATACCAATCCACATACCTCGCGATAGTTATACCTCTCTTTTTGGAACACTTGGATCACGCTTATTGAGAAGGTGTTAGCAATTGGGATGCAGCAATTAACCCGTATAATTGGTTCATAGAAAGCTCGTATACAGGGAATGAATGGTCGCTGGGATGCTGATGATAGTGTTGAAACTGATGCCCGGGTGAATGGCCTAGGATGGGAGAGATTATTTTTTTTTACAACAGAGGAGACAGCTCAAGGGCACAAATAAAGGAAACAATAATAATAAAAAAAAGCCCGCTACTCGCTGCTCCTAAAAAGAATCCAAAGAGGTGGCCGAAAGAGGGGTCAATTTCGGGAGGAGAGATTGTGATATGTATGGTTTATATTCTCCG
>NC_066549.1:15107715-15140215 GCF_024679095.1 Eriocheir sinensis | reverse complement strand
TTGTTGTTTTTGTTTATATTGCCCTTCAGCTGTCGCCATCATGTAAAAGTCTATGAAAAGGGAGGGACTTGCGGACTTGGTATCATTGCTTGGATGGTGATATCGCTCGCTCATTGGCCGATTATAACAGGGAATTTAGAATCAGTACGTTGGTTTGTCAATAACTGCATAACGAATCCAGCTACTGCTACTACTACTACTACTACTACTACTACTACTACTACTACAACTGTGACCTATATCGACGTCCGGATGATTCTCAACGTAACCTTCAATTAAGCTACACACACACACACACACACACACACACACACGGTAAGGGTTTAAGAAGGTAATTATATTGGTCTGGGTAATGTTTTCTGTCATTACGCTTAATCCTCCTCCTGATGTGTACTCCCTCCCTTAATTACTAACCCTTCGTCAGAACTTGATAACGGCATTCAGGTATCAGTGAGAGCCTTCAACTAGCGTGCCAGAACATTAGTCTAGCCTATGGAATAAAGTAAGTCCCCATTACCGTATTTGCTCCTGTTCAACATTTTCACTGCTGCAAGTTCATCCTCACGTACGTTCCAATAATAAGCAAGAGACCGTGCGAAGAGACTTGACACAGCCTCGCATTATACTGTGAAATAACTCCCCGTTACTGTATTCACTCCTCTCTATGACTTAACTCACCTCCGCGCACTCAGCCGCACGTGCCAGCAACAAGAAACCGTGACCAGCGAAAGTGAAATCGCCTGACTGACGTAGTGGAGTATCTCGCCTAGCCACAACACTATCGCCTCCGAGGTTGATCGAATCTCTCAAAATATTAACAAGCCGCCCAAATATAGCGACGAGGAACCTTTCTTTTCTTCTCTCTCCTCTCTCTGCCCTATTGTACCGCAGTCTAAAATCTGTTGGGGGAGGCTGTTCCAGTCACGTATGGTGCGTGGAAAGTATGAGTGCTTGTATGCGTCAGTGTTAGTGTGATAATGTTTGGTATTTTTGCTTGTATGTGTAACGAGTACGTTGACTATTTGCGTTGTGAAAGTACGTATGTGGATCAATGGCAATGTGAGTTTGTGATCTTGTACATAAGTGTAAGTCTGTGTGCTTGTCTGCGTATGTGAAGAGGTTCCATGTTTATTTGTTGTTTGATCCGTGTATTGTGTCCGAAAATTTTACATGAAGGGAGGGAGGGAAGGAGATAGGGAAAGCGCGTCCACAATCGGCGAGAGCCAGCAGCCAACTTCCCTTAAGAGGCAAAACTGATTTCTCTGCCCGACTCAACAGAAGAGGAGGTAGAGAAGTAAGGCAATGATGATTTTTCCACACAATTTGAAAGAAGAGGCGGAAAAGAAGTGTGGCAAAACCGATTTATCTTCCCGATTTAAAAGAAGAGGTGGAAGAGAAGTGTAACAAAACTGATTTCTCTGCCCGATATATGAGATGAAGCGGAAGAGCAGTGTGTCAAAACCGATTTCTCTGTCCGATTTAAGGGGCGGAAGAGGAGTGTGGCAAAACCGATTTCTCCGTCCGATTTCAGAGAAGAGGTGGAAGAGGAGTGTAACAAAACCGATTTCTCTGCCCGATATATGAGAAGAGGCGGAAGAGAAGTGTGGCAAAACCGACTTCTCTGTCCGATTTAAGAGGTGGAAGAGGAGTGTGGCAAAACCGACTTCTCTGTCCGATTTAAGAGAAGAGGTGAAAGAGGAGTGTGGCAAAACCGATTTCTCTGTCCGATTTAAGAGGTGGAAGAGGAGTGTGGCAAAACCGATTTCTCTGTCCGATTTAAGAGGTGGAAGAGGAGTGTGGCAAAACCGATTTCTCTGTCCGATTTAAGAGGTGGAAGAGGAGTGTGGCAAAACCGATTTCTCTGCCCGATTTGAGAGGTGGAAGAGGAGTGTGGCAAAACCGATTTCTGTCCGATTTAAGAGGCGGAAGAGGAGTGTAACAAAACCGATTTCTCTGCCCGATTTAAGAGAAGAGGTGAAAGAGGAGTGTGGCAAAACCGATTTCTCTGTCCGATTTATGAGGTGGAAGAGGAGTGTGGCAAAACCGATTTTTCTGCCCGATTTAAGAGAAGAAGCGGAAGAGGTGTGACAAAACTGATTTCTCTGCCCGATTTATTATTGGCTCACGAATGTTTGTTGAATAATGAACTATATAGTACTACTTTGATATTCTCTCTCTCTCTCTCTCTCTCTCTCTCTCTCTCTCTCTCTCTCTCTCTCTCTCTCTCTCTCTCTTTACTCTTTCTTTCCATATAACTTACAACAATCATATCTTCACAACAATTACAAATTCACCCTTATTTTTGGCACACTGCTATGGCCTTTATTTTTCCATGTTACCAGCACTTACAACAGCTCTTGTCACTATTGCTATTTTTACCACCACTACTACTACTACTACTACTACTACTACTACTCCTGTTACTACTACTTCAACTACTACTACTACTTCTACTACTACTATTACTACTACTACTATTGCTACTGCTGCTACTACTTCCACTACTACTTCTACTACTACTATTACTACTACTACTATTGCTACTGCTGCTACTACTTCCACTACTACTTCTACTACTACTATTACTACTACTACTATTGCTACTGCTGCTACTACTCCCACTACTACTACTACTACTACTACTACTACTACTACTACTACTACTACTACTACTACTACTACTACTACTACTATTACTACTACTACTATAACTATTACTACTACTACTACTACTACTACTACTACTACTACTACTACTACCACCATTACTACTACTACTACTACTACTACTACTACTACTACTACTACTACTACTACTACTACTACTACTACTACTACTACTACTACTACTACTACTACTACTACTACTACTACTACTACTACTACTTCTGCTACTACAACAGCAACAACAATAACAACAACTACAAAAACAACTACTACTACTACCACCACTACTACTACTACTACTACTACTACTACTACTACTACTTAGCACATTTACTTTTCGCTATAGTGTCCTGCTTGTAATGCTATGCAGTCATTTATTAGTATGACAGCTTTACTAATTTTCAAGCGTTGCTATTATATGCCTGTCGGGTCAGTGTATGTATTTATCTGAAGTATTAATTGGAATATCTTATATTTTTATATATCTTTTTTCACTGTTTACTCTTTACATTTTTTTTTTTTTACTTATTCTTCTAATTTTCAATGGAGAATCTTTATGAATCACTTTATGATGATATTATTGGTGACAATCAAATGGGTACAGATGATATTGGCACTGAGATCATAAGAGCAGTAAATGGCCATGCTAACCTTAACTCCCTTTCTAATTATTACAGTATTGAGGAATACAATTCACACACCAGTAATGTGTCACATCCTTGCCTCAACATCTTCCACCTCAATGTTAGATCCCTTCACAAAAATTTTGATAGTCTTTCCTCACTCTTTAAATGCTTCAATACCCCACCACACATTATTGCACTATCAGAAACTTGGTTAAAGGATTCAACCTCACATCCTTACGTCTTAGAAGGCTATGACGCTTATCACTCCAGTAGAGTTCATAGAGAACATGGGGGAGTTACTCTTTTCATTAACTCTGACCTTCGAGCCATACCTATTCAACAATATACCTTTATTAGTGATGACATAGAGATATGCACTGTTATGTTAAAACTTTCAAGTAACTTCATATTTTCTGTTATATACAGACCGCACAGTAAGCATATTGGAGTGGAAGAATTCACACATATTTTACACAACATACTATCTCATGATCTTTTTAAAAACAACAACACTGTCCTACTTGGGGATTTTAACATTAATCTCCTAGAACATTCTTCCCATCAACCAACCAACCACTTTTTGAATTCTATGCAGACTTTGAATTATTTCCCGCACATTTCTCGTCCTACTAGATTTCCAGATAATCCTAACCTAGGTCAACCCTCACTCCTCGACCACATTTGGACTAACTTCACTCCACCTTCTACCTCTGGAATAATCCACTACCAATTATCTGACCACCTCCCCATATTCCTACATATTGCAGTAATCTCTGATCTTTGCACAAAGCATAAAATAGTCTATCGACACTTTAACAGACATCAACATAACCTGTTTACCACTAGTTTATCTGCAATCAATTGGAATGTTACACTTAATTCTAATGACATAAATGTAAACTTCAACAATTTTATGGAAACCTTAAATGAATTATATAACAAGCACTTCCGAAAGTAGTTAAATTTGTAACTGCCAAACGATTGTCTAACCCATGGTTAACATCAGGAATACTTAACTCGATAAAATACAAAAAGTAAATTATTTAAGATGTACAAATTAGGAATTGTCAATCACAACGCCTACAGATTATACCGCAACCATCTTACACGATTAATTAGAGGAGCTAAATATAATTACTACATTAGAATTTTCAGTAACTTTAGAAACAATACCAAGAAAATATGGCAAACCATCAATGAATTAGCAGGTCGACATAAACCAAAAACAATGATAACAACATTATCTCATAAAGATTCTACACTTACTAAGCCAGAAGAAATTGCTGAAGCTCTTAATGAACATTTCAGTGAAATTGCAGCCAGGCTCAATGATGCGCTGCCTTCTGCTTCTAGAAATGCCACTGATTTCCTCCACGGAAATTACCCAAACTCAATGGTTAACCTACCAGTCACTTCTGCTGACGTGATGAATGTTATCAAGACTTTCAAAAGTAAAAACTCAAATGTTAATGAAATCTCAGCCCACAAAATTAAACGTAATATTGAGGAAATTACTTACCCCATTGCATTGCTCTTTAATCAATCAATATCCACTGGCAAATTTCCCTCTGATTTGAAAACTGCAAATATCACGCCAGTGCACAAATTTGGCCCCAATAGTGTGCCCAACAATTACCGCCCAATTTCCACCCTCTCCCCCTTCTCTAAAATATTTGAATTATTAATGAAAAATAAATTAGTTGCAAATCTTGATAGCAAGAACATTTTGGGTAGATGCCAGTATGGCTTTAGGTCAGGTTCTAGCACTTATGATGCCCTCAGTATGTTTTCTTCTCATCTCTATTCTCAATCAGTCTTATCCATCTTTGTTGACTTCTCAAAGGCTTTTGATACCGTTAACCAGATGATTCTACTCGACAAATTATATTTCTATGGTATACGAGGACCTCTACACTCCTGGTTTCAAGACTACCTAACAAACAGATCTCAGTGCACAATATATGATGGCCATAAGTCTTCCACTCGAAATATTTCTACTGGTGTCCCACAAGGGAGTGTTTTAGGGCCTATTTTGTTCCTTATATATATTAACGACATTACTAATATCTTCACCTCTGCCAACACCATCCTCTTTGCAGATGACATGACTTTGTATTTTTCTGACTCTAATATTGAAACATTATTCCTAAGCTAACCAAGACCTCAACAAATTATATAATTGGTGTTTAAGCAACAGACTCACAATTAATACTAATAAAACCTTTTATATGTTCTTTTCTAACAAAGTAAATGTTTATTTGCCAGACCTTAAAATCAATAATAACCTTATTAGTAGATCAACTAGTTTTAAGTTTTTGGGAGTTATGTTTGATGAAAACCTTAATTTCAAATCCCATATAAACAATATTTCGAATAAACTTTCAAGAAGCACTGCTATGCTATATCGTCTAAGAGATTTTATGCCGTGCAAGTACTAAAAATCTTGTATTATGCACATATATACCCTCACCTTCTGTACTGCAATCCTATCTGGAGCACCACGTATGTCACACAATTAACTAGCCTGAACTTACTACATAAAAAGATAATTCGAATTATCACAAACAGTTCTTACCTTGAACACACCACCCCTCTCTTTAAAAACACAAAAATCCTCAAACTACAAGATATCACTAAACTTTCTATTGCTACCTGTATGTACAAACATCAGATCAGTGCCTCACTCCCTACTCATCTATATCCCACTAGACACAGAGAGCAGTTCTGCCTTCCATCACATCGCCTTACTCTCTTTCGGCACTCCACTATGTACCAGGGACCTTTGATCTGGAATTCCCTTCCCCAGGATATAAAAAATTCTCCGTCTCTCAACATATTTAAAAACAAACTAAAGCTTCATCTGCTTGATACCTATTGATTGTTATCCAGTAAATTCCAATTTCTCATCAAGTCATATATAACGTCATCTCCCCCACACTTGTTCCGTAATGAATTACCCATTTATTCTGTCCTTCCCTCTATTATTATTATTATTATTATTATTATTATTATTATTATTATTATTATTATTATTATTATTATTGTAATATTATTATTATTATTATTATTATTATTATTATTATTATTATTATTATTATTATTATTATTATTGTTATTATTATCATTATTATTATTATTATTATTATTATTATTATTATTATTATTATTATTATTATTATTATTATTATTTCATTTTGCTTCATCCTATAATTCTGTATATAATTTCATTTGCTTCTTTATACATTATTTTTTTTTCTCTTTCTTTATTTTACTTTGGTTTATTATTTTTAATTATGGTATTATTGATTTCGCCGAGCTTCCATTATGTATGTATATCCTACCACTGTTATATTTCTAACTAATGTTCAGTATTCTGTATTTTGTATGTTTTTTTTTTTGTTCAAAGTTATATTTGCAATATTCCTTTTTTTTTTCTTATATATCTATTGTCTTCACTTTTGCCTGAAAAGCTTATGCTTATATAAAGGCTGGCCTCTAACAATACATACAACATATGTAACTGTACCTAATTGGCTATTAATAAATGTTTCAAATGTTTCTCTCTCTCTCTCTCTCTCTCTCTCTCTCTCTCTCTCTCTCTCTCTCTCTCTCTCTCTTCCGACTTCATCTCAATAACTGTGGCTTATGCTAACGCCCGTGAGTAATGTGAACGTGGCTGGCTGTGTCCGTAGACTTTCCCGGGTCACACTCAAAGTAATTTTTCGCCCATAATACACTATTGGTCTTGTATTCGTTAGTCAAGCTAGTGGCAATCCTCTCGTTAGCTATGCCATGTGCTGTCGCCACTAAGTAATTTAAACGTGACTGCCTGTGACCGTAGACTTTCCCACGTCACACACTAGGCAATGCCCCGCCCATAGCACACTGTTTCTATATTATCTAATGATGCCCCGCGGTGTTCGTACTGTCTATCACGAGAGCCGCCGAGTATTGTAAACATGGCTGGCTCCGTCCGTAGACTTTATCGTACCACTGCTGTGCCTCGGCAATGCCCCGCCTGTAATGCAATGTTGTCTTGTAGGGAATGGAAAGTTTACAGCAATCAGGTGGAAATCTTGCTGCAAAACCTTCTGATCAGTCTCGTGGTGTTAAGTGTGGCAGGAGGTTTACCGAGACTTTGTTGTTGTTGAAGTAGATGTTGACATTTTGTGTATAAGATAGAATTTGTTACGCGGGCTTCAGGGCGATGTAGGAAGCTCTGTTGTTATGTTTTTCTTTTTTTGTGCAATGATGAAAATGATAATACTCAACTTTCTGATGGTATTATACTTTGTTAGTGTATATGTTATCATTATTATTATTATTATTATTATTATTATTATTATTATTATTATTACTATTGCTATTATTGTTGTTGTTGTTGTTGTTGTTGTTTTTGTATTCATACTTTTCATATTTTTTCATTCATAATGATTTCATACAATTAATTCACCTAATACTTTTAAAAAATTTCCACCTATTACTACTACTACTACTACTACTACTACTATTACTATTACTACTACTACTACTACTACTACTACTACTACTACTACCACTACTACTACTAATACTACTTATACTACAGTCTTACATCAAATTACATTAGCAGGAAAATAAACGAATAAAGAGAGAGAGAGAGAGAGAGAGAGAGAGAGAGAGAGAGAGAGGGGGGGGGGGGGCGATTAAAGTCAATTATTATTCAGAAAAGTAGGAAAAAAAATACTGAAATTTGGGTATAAATATCCAAAACACACACACACACACACACACACAGAAGACATACGTAACCTTACAATCCAGGTGTTTATTTGGGAAGGGAAAGGAAGGAATAGAAAGGGAAAAGAAGGGGAAGGAAGGGAAAACAAAGGAAAGAAAAGGAAGGGAAGGGCAGGGAAGGGCAGGGAAGGGAAAAGAAGGGAAGGGAAGGTAAGGCAAGGTAAGGGAATGGATAAGAAGGGAAGGGAAGGGAAGGGAAGGGAAGGAAAGGGATGAGAAGAGAGAGGAAGGTAAGGGAAGTGAAGGGAAGGGAAAAGAAGAGAAGGGAAGGGATAAGAATGGAAAGGAGGGTAAGTTAAGGTAAGGTAAGGTAAGGTAAAGAAAGGTAAAGTAAGGGAAGGGAAAAGAAGAGAAGGGAAGGGATAAGAATGGAAAGGAGGGTAAGTTAAGATAAGGTAAGGTAAAGAAAGGTAAAGTAAGGGAAGGGATAAGAATGGAAAGGAGGGTAAGTTAAGGTAAGGTAAGGTAAAGAAAGGTAAAGTAAGGGAAGGGAAAAGAAGAGAAGGGAAGGGATAAGAATGGAAAGGAGGGTAAGTTAAGGTAAGGTAAGGTAAAGAAAGGTAAAGTAAGGGAAGGGATAAGAATGGAAAGGAGGGTAAGTTAAGGTAAGGTAAGGTAAAGAAAGGTAAAGTAAGGGAAGGGATAAGAATGGAAAGGAGGGTAAGTTAAGATAAGGTAAGGTAAGGTAAGGTAAGATAAGTTAAGGTAAGGTAAAGTACGGGAAAAGAACAGAGAGAAAGTTCATATTTAAAATCCAACACAGAATGGAGTTATCGTATTTTATTTCCATGTTAACCAAGTGCACATTTGTTCCTTCCTTTTGAGATAGTCTGCATCATATAACATTACTCTCCTGTCAACCAAAACCTGACAACATAATAATCATCATAACACAGCTAGTAACAATAACACAGCTTCTCTTTGATCTTCTGCACTGCCAACCAAACACATAACAGTAACAAGGAGACTAGTTACAGGTAGTACATTAAAAGTAACATTAGAATTAAGCAGGTACTAACATCACAAGAATTATAATCGGCTATCACAGAGAAAAACGGTTAAAAAGATATGTATGAGTGATTTAGATTAGAGTATTCTTAATAAACGTCTCAGGCTACCAATACGCTGCTTCCCAAGGCCACAGAGGAGGTTAGCTGGGTTCAAGAAGGGAAGGGAAGGGAAGGGATAAGAAGGAATGGGAAGGGATGGGATAGGAAGGGAAGGAATGGGGTACGAAGGGATATGAAGGGAAGGGATGAAAAAGAAGGGGAAGGTAAGGGATGGGAAGGGAAGGAAAACGAATATAAGGGAAGGAGAGGGAAGGGAAGGGATAAGAATGGAAAGGAAGGGATATGAAGGGAAGGGATGAGAAAGAAGGGGAAGGGAAGGAAAGAAAAGGGAAGGAAAAAGAATGTAAGGGAAGGAGAGGGAAGGGAAGGGAAGGGAAAGTAAGGGAAGGAAAAAGAATGTAAGGGAAGGAAAGGGAAGGGAAGGGAAGGGAAAATACGAGAAGGGAAGGGAAAGGAAACTATCACTAAGCTCACAAAACAGTACTTGAAAACCCAGCAACTTCCATGAGGGGCTTTCCAAACAGGCGAACAGAGGCTCTGAGACGTTTAAGATAACAAACTTATGACTTAACGGTAACTAGAAGAGTGTTGAGAGACAAAGAAGGAATGATGAGAAGTGTACAGACAACCTAACTGCGAGCACAGCGATAGACACCTGCCACCATAGGCCCAAAGCTGCTTAGATGAGACAAACGGAAATATTTGTACTTGTCGTGGCAGGGAGCTACAACACTACGGCTAACTCTAACACCCAACGCTGGTTACTATGGACAGAGATTGTTTGTTGCTTGGGTATCGTGTGTCATCCCTCCTTCTCATCCTCTAAACTGAGCAAACTGGGCATTGTTCCGTCTTGAACTGACCACACCATGACACTTGTTTCTGGGTATGGATTCACTGTTCCCTCTAGACCTTTGCTAAGTCCCAAAACAGTGATAACCTTATGAGCGTTATAAAATGTATGTCATTGGCGGACACTTAGAATACACCCTACATTGTGTGATCCCTGGACAACCCTTAATTAAAAGCTATATATACTAACATTATATATAATTCTTGACAACTTATGAGAAAAAAAAGTTTCTATATTCTATGACTTGAAAGTTACGATAATATTGCTCACGGTTACTTCAATGTCTGTACGAATGTGTTTCATCTAGTATTGTTTTGATTAGAAATATAAAATGTGTTGCACCCTTCTAAACACATACCTTCAAGATCAAGACTAATGCAAGGTAAGAGCCATGTGTTTCAGTGTATGGTTAAGTGTGTTTCTCTATTACAGTTTTGATTAGAAATGTAGAGCGCCTTGCACCCTTCTAAACACATACCTTCACGTCAAGTAAGGTAACAGCTATGTATTTCAGGGTATGCTTATGTGTGTTTCTCTATTATAGTTTTGGTTATAAATATAGAGCGCCTTGCACCCTTCTAAACACATACCTTCACGTCAAGTAAGGAAACAGCTATGTATTTCAGTGTATGCTTATGTGTGTTTCTCTATTACAGTTTTGGTTATAAATATAGAGCGCCTTGCATCCTTCTAAATACATACATTCAAATCAAGGCTGTACAGTTATGGCTATATATTTCGGTGTATGTGAACATGTTAGTCTATAATTGTTTTGGTTAGAAATATAGACTGCTTTGCATCCTCCTAAACACATACATTGGCTGGCTAAACACCTCTCACTTATGTACAATGGAACAAGCAACTTTACTACCCCCACTACAACTACTACCACTTCTACTACTAGGTACAGACTGGTCGCCCTCACTGCCAGAACAGATCACATGGTCCCTATCTGGTCCTTCTCTCTCCCGTACTATTCAACAGCCTGCATTATGCTCTCATTTAAGCATATAGAGATAAAAACAAACTGACTGCCTTCAATATACCTTTCCTGAAGCATATAGAGATTAAAACAAACCAACTATCCCTTCATTATACCTTCCCTCAAGCATAGAGATGAAAACCAACCAACTGCCTTCATTATACTTTCCCTCAGGCCTATAGAGATTAAAACCAACTATCCCTTCATTATCCTCTCCCTAAAGCAGTGGAGAGGGTCAAAAGGTGTGGTGAGGATATATAACAGAAACTGAACCTCTTGAATGCATGGCAAATATGTGTTCGGGGGAATTACGGCAAAAAGAGGAGGTGGAGAGGCTATTAGTGAATGTATGGCAAATATGTGTTCGGGGGAATTATGACAAAAAGAGGAGGTGGAGAGGCTATTAGTGAATGTATGGCAAATATGTGTTCGGGGGAATTACGGCAAAAAGAGGAGGTGGAGAGGCTATTAGTGAATGTATGGCAAATATGTGTTCGGGGGAATTACGGCAAAAAGAGGAGGTGGAGAGGCTATTAGTGAATCAGAAAGAGTCATAAGGTGTTCTAACTCACTAAATATACCTGTGAGTTCTTAATAAGGGCAATTACGACAAAAAGAAGAGGTGGAAAGGCTATTAGTGAATTTGTAGCATCCATGATTTATCTGTGAGGGTACTGAAGGCCAAAGGAGATAATTAGTCCATAAGAAACGATCACATTACCACTAGTGACTTCTTAATGAGGGTACTTAAGGCTGAGAAAGTGTACCAGTGCATAAGAAACAATCACAGATATCACTAGTGACTTCTTAATGAGGGTACTTAAGGCTGAGAAAGTGTACTGGCATAAAACACAATCACAGATATCACTAGTGACTTCTTAATGAGGGTACTTAAGGCTGAGAAAGTGTACCAGTGCATAAGAAACAATCACATTACCACTAGTGACTTCTTAATGAGGGTACTTAAGGCTGAGAAAGTGTACCAGTGCATAAGACACATGGAGGTAGAATTGGTGGAGTCAACATTAGCCCAATTAAGTGAATTCGCCCGAGCTGTTATTTTTACGGCCAAGTGTCAGGTGTTGTCAGGTCAGGCTCCCTCTTAATGGGCTCGGCCAGGCTCGCCCACCCCCATCTTTTGGCCGTAAATTTGACAGTTCGTTGGCTTCACCTCAATGAATGGGATTAGCGGGCCGTGTCGACTCCACCAATTCTACCTCCATGATAAGACACAATCACTGATATCACTGATGACTTCCTAATGAGGGGAATCAAAGCCAAGAAAGTGTACTGGTGCATAGGACACACTCACAGTCACTACCCATGAGTTCTTTAAGGCAAGGAAAGGCAGAGCGAGTCACCAATAGTCTGTTCACTTATGTCCGACCCTAGCTGACAACATAAACTTAAGCGTGTTTGCAAGCTGTGGCTTCTAAGTTTTCTTTAACCTCTGTTTGTGTTTCTCTCACGCAGCATTTTCTGTTAATCTGCACTGTGCTTACAAACATGCTTAAGTTTATGTTGTCAGCTTGGGGCAGACTTAACCCAGTAGCAGCAACGGGCCAAATTTGTGGCTTTACTGTGTAGCAGCGACGGGCCAAATCTGTGGCTTTACCGTGTAGCAGCGATGGGCCAAATCTGTGGCTTTACCGTGTAGCAGCGATGGGCCAAATTTGTGGCTTTACCATGCAGCAGTGACGGGCCAAATTTGTGGCTTTACCATGTGGCAGCGACGGGCCAAATTTGTGGCTTTACCGTGTGGCAGCGACGGGCCAAATTTGTGGCTTTACCATGTAGCAGCAACGGGCCAAATTTGTGCCATGATATAAACCCCCCAAAATAGATGATACATAATCTGATCACAAATGCTTCGATATATATTATGAAATGGTTTGTGTGAGGGGTGATTTTTTCTCATTTTTCTCGCTTAGAGGGACCATTAAGAAACATGATCCCCGCTGCTACCAGGTTAAGTGACCAGACTATAGTGAACGAGACACTGTAACGGACGGCAAGCAGAATGAATTAGCACGCGTGTAAACTGATGAACAAAGAAAACCGTACGTACAACAAATGGAAGTGTTAGAAAAAAAAAATCACAAATGAATTCCTTCGTCAACACGGTACTACAAGCGATTGATGATTACCGAAAACTGAACACTGACGCAACAAGCTCCTCTTCATTATGGGTACAAACTAGCGGACTTATTCTACTCGGTGTTAAAGTAGATAATCGCAAACGAATTCCCATAGTTAACACATAACTGCAGGCGACTGATGATTACCGAAAACTGAACACTGACGAAACAAGCTCTCCTCTTCATTATGTCTACAAACTAGCGGACTTATTCTACTCGGTGTTAAAGTAGATAATCGCAAACGAATTCCCATAGTTAACACATAACTGCAGGCGACTGAAAATTACCGAAAACTCAATACTGACGAAACAAGCTCTCCTCTTCATTATGTCTACAAACTAGCGGACTTATTCTACTCGGTGTTAAAGTAGATAATCGCAAACGAATTCCCATAGTTAACACATAACTGCAGGCGACTGAAAATTACCGAAAACTCAATACTGACGAAACAAGCTCTCCTCTTCATTATGGGTACAAACTAGCGGACTTATTCTACTCGGTGTTAAAGTAGATAATCGCAAACGAATTCCCATAGTTAACACATAACTGCAGGCGACTGAAAATTACCGAAAACTCAATACTGACGAAACAAGCTCTCCTCTTCATTATGGGTACAAACTAGCGGACTTATTCTACTCGGTGTTAAAGTAGATAATCGCAAACGAATTCCCATAGTTAACACATCACTGCAGGCGACTGATGATTACCGAAAACTCAATACTGACAAAACAAGCTCTCCTCTTCATTATGTCTACAAACTAGCGGACTTATTCTACTCGGTGTTAAAGTAGATAATCGCAAACGAATTCCCATAGTTAACACATCACTGCAGGCGACTGATGATTACCGAAAACTGAACACTGACGAAACAAGCTCTCCTCTTCATTATGGGTACAAACTAGCGGACTTATTCTACTCGGTGTTAAAATAGATAATCGCAAACAAATTCCCATAGTTAACACATCACTGCAGGCGACTGATAATTACCGAAAACTCAATGATTCATACTCCCGTAATTGACCCCTCTTTCGGCCACCACCTTCGATTCTTTTTATGAGCAGCGAGTAGCGGGCTTTTTTTTATTATTGTTTCCTTTTTTGTGTGCCCTTGAGCTGTCTCCTTGCTGTAAAAAAAAAAAGTGTGTGTGTGTGTGTGTGTGTGTGTTTTAAATCTCTCCTTCTTATGGATACAGAGGCATATAATTGTACCTTTTCCCTTTATAAAAAAGAAGAAAAAAGTCGCTAATTCCTCATTCTAAAACATTTTGACACACAACACAAATAATAAGATAGTAACAGTAGTAAATAAGTAATAAAAAGCAATATCATAAATAGTAACAATAACTGCATGAAAATATCCTTACAGAAGAAGAGTATAGAGAGTTTAGGGAAGGAAATACAACATAGTAAAGATAATCTCGTCATTGTTCATCTGGCAACAAAATACACAGTGAGGTTGAGCACAAAAGGATATCAAGTCTATGTGAATAAATGAATAAATATCGGTTGTAATAAATAAATAAATATTTGTGGTAATAAATATATGAATGGGTTAGAAAGAGAGCACAAGAATTCGTGTGAAAATTTGAATAGAATTAAACATATATTTTCACCCCTATTACAAGCTCTCCTTCCTTGGCCATTCCTGTGACACACAACACAACACTGATGAAGCAGCTAAAAACAACAAACCCTTACATCTTAACCCTCCTATGAGCATTACCCAGGCAGACGAAGAAGAGACCAGCTCCCTCTTGTATGGCCTGACCCCAACCTTGTATCACCATCCCCACAGATCCTTCCGGCTCTCACAGTTAACCAAGGCCACATATACAAGTCTGGTTCACATGGGCATTCTATCACATTCACGGTGCAGCAGAAGCCTTGCCAAGCCACCACTGGGCTCGTAAAACAGTCCATGGACATACAGTAAGAACTAAGAAATATATAGAAAGGGATAAAAAAGGACAGTTTTGGTCTATTGATTCTGAAGGGAAATTTGGAGTAAAATGGCTTATACGACAAACCACTCCAGGGCCGGCTTAGCTCAGACACTTTCAGCTCTCACAACACCCATTTCCCAAGGCCACAAAGGAGATGAGTCGGGTTCTCACGAGTGTTTTAACAAGTTCACGCTAAAGAAGCCTTGCCAAGCCATCACCAGGCTCACAAAACTACCCACCACTAACACCCAAACTACTACTACTACCACTACTACTACTTCTGTTGGTGCTCCTTCTCTTGGTCGTGGTGCAGCTGCCGGTAGGTGGCGCTGAGCCAGGTGGTCGCCAGGCGGAGGGGGGGGCTGGAGAAGATGGGGTAGCCGAGGGGGGGATCCGCAGCTTGGATGGTCAGGTTACGCAGCAGCCCGGGGTGAGCCTGGGGCCGGGGCGGTGGTGGTGGAGGAGGAGGAGGAATGGAGGAGGAAGTGATGGAGAGGAGGAGGAATGGAAGAGGGGGAAGATGAGGTAATGGAAGAGAGGAAGAGTAAAGGAGGACAAAGTTTAGATGAAGAGTAAGAAGTAAAAGAGGAAGAAGAGGAAAGTGGAGAAGGATGAGGAGGATGAGGAGGAGGAGGAGGAGGAGGAGGAGGAGAAGGAGGAGGAGGAGGAGGAGGAGGAGGAGGAGGAGGAGGAGGATAGGAGTAGAGAGGAGAAGGAATGTAGAAGGAAGAGAAGGAGTAGAGGAGAAATGGAAAAGGAGTGAAGGAAGAAAAAGAGTAAGAGAGGAGAAATGAAGGAGGAAGAAGTGGTTTGGAGGAGGAGGAGGAGGAGGAAGAGGAGGAGTAGAGGAGTAGAGGAGAAATGGAAAAGGAGTGAAGGAAGAAAAAGAGTAACAGAGAGGAGAAATGAAGGAGGAAGAAGTGGTTTGGAGGAGGAGGAGGAGGAGGAGGAGGAGGAGGAGGAGGAGAGGAAGGACAAGGAGGAGGAGGAAGACACAACCAATAAGGATCAGGAGAACCATAACATATTATTTTCTAAACACTTTTGAAGAAACAAATTTAAAAACCTTCTACAGTTAACTTTTTTCTCAATATAAAGACTTAAAAATATAAGTTAGGAAAATAAATATACTACTACTACTACTACTACTACTACTACTACTACTACTACTATTACTACTACTACTACTACTATCGATTCTTTCACTCCATTTGTTAAGTTCAATTTCTGTTCATCGGGTTCTAATAATAATAATAATAATAATAATAATAATAATAATAATAATAATAATAATAATAATAATAATAATAATAAAAATAATAATATTAATAATAATAATGAGAAAGAGTAAGAAAAAGAAAATCAACAAAAACAACATAACACATAACAAAAACAACAACAATAACATAAAAATCTCTCTCTCACACACACTTTTACCTCCACAAAATAGCACTCTCTCCCTCTCTCCTACCCTCCCTTTCTCTCCTTCCCCCTCCCCCTCCCCTCCCCCTCACCTGTATGGAGTATCGTTCGTCATCGTCGTTGGTGAGGTAAAGCAGCTCGGCCACCAGCGACGCCCACAGCGCCCGCACCGTCTCCCCGCCCAGCCGCCCCACGCGCACCTCAGCCTCACCCAGCGTCAGGAGGTGAGAGGTGTACACGCCCTGGGGGGGTGACAAGGGGAGGTGAGGAGGGAGGGGGGAAGGTACGGGGGAAGGGAGGAGGGGAGACAGACTTTTTCTCTATACAATGACCAAAGCTCTCAGCCTCACCAGAAACAACAACAAACCCTGTGTCTTTCACCTTCAAGAGAACAGAATTTAAGTCACATGCTTATATATTCACAACAAACAAATTCGACCTAAACACCTTCACCGAAAGAACAGATTCAGAAACAAGTCCCCAAAACAGTGCATCAAACCCCATATCTCACCTTGACTGCGTTATGGCCCAGCGCGAAGAGATTGGGCACCTCCATGCTCACCGCCTCCGTCCAGCTCTGGGGACCCCACAGGCCACTCTCCTTGTACTCCAGCGCCTTGCCGTGGAGGCCCTGGGGGGTGCGGGGGGCGTTGGGGGAGGGCTCCGGCACCCTCACGTCTGGGCCCAGGTACCAGTTCCGGGTGTAGTCCTCCATGTGGGAGTGCAGCTCGGCCCACCCGGTGATGCCCCCGATGAGCGTGTGGTCCAGGGAGAGCTTCACCCCGATCCTGGCGGTGAGGGATGATATGTTACTCTCTCTGAACATTTAAATGCAACAAAAATGGAAAATAATAACAGAAAATGAACAAAACATAAAATAAAAATAGAAAATGGACACAGACACAAAAAAATAATAGAATATGCAGAAAAGATAAGAAAAAAAAGAATATGTGCAAAATAAATAAATAAAAAAGAAAGTGTGGAAAAAACAACAACAGATGCACAAGAAAAAAAATGAATATGCTAAAAATAAATAAATAAAAGTAAGAAAATAGCAAGAAAAACAGAGATGCCCCCCCCCAAAAAAAACTCTCCCCAGGTAACAAGTCTCTCCACCTCACCTGTAGGCCATGAGCACCAGGTTGTAGAGGACGGGCTTACTGACGAGCCAGTCCAGGTGCGGTGACCAGGGCACCTCCCCGCTGAAGGTCTTGTACACCTGCGAGGGCGAGGGCGGCAGGTCGTCTGGGCCCAGCAGGATGAGGTGGCAGGTCCCGATGAGCAGCCTGCGCAGGACAGAGAGAGGAAGAGCTTGGGTTAGTTAAGGCACTGTAGTTCACCCCGGCCTGATCATGTACTGGACTTGCGTTAAGGTTTTGTGTTAGTGAGTTAGACTGTTTCCTATATTGGTAAAGAGTTAGAGAAGGACTTGGGTTAATAATACATAATGTCTATAATTCACCCCGGCCTGATCATGTGCTGGACTTGCGTTAAGGTTTTGTGTTAGTGAGTTAGACTGTTTCCTATATTGGTAAAGAGTTAGAGAAGGACTTGGGTTAATAATACATAATGTCTATAATTCACCCTGGCCTGATCATGTGCTGGACTTGTGTTAATGTCTTGTGTGGTGGAAGGATGGAAGAGAAATGGAAGGGAAGGGAGAGAACCAAAGAGAGAGAGGGGAATGGTGGAGGGAAGGGAGGAAAGAGAGAAGGAGGAGGGAGGATGTAAGATTAGTAGGCTCAGGTTAGTAAAGGCGCTGTGAGTCTATCATTACCTGTAGGCGTCCTCCAGCGTCTCGTCATACTGCATTCTCTGTATCACATTGTCCCCCTGCCCGCCCTGTGTCCCGCCCTGGCCCCCCTTACTCCCAGGCTGGTGGGTGCTGGCGGGTTCGCTGGACGCCCCCGAAGAGGAGGAGCTGGAGGAGGAGGACGTGCTGGGGGGGGCCGTCTGGGTGGGCAGGGGGGGAGTGTCAAGGCGCTGGAGGTAAACATGTCCGAACGTGCTGAGGAGAAACTTGAACCAGGCGTGCGGGAATGCGTCCTGCGCTTCCTCGAGAGATTCCGTTTCGATCGGCGAGTCGGCCATCCAGTCCGCTGCGGGTGCCAGTGCCGCGCTGAGGGGGCTCTCGTATATAGGCGAGGAGGGCCGCACACCACCTCCACCCCCTCCCCGTGCCACCACTCGCAAATTAACGACTCTCGATGATGTGGTTTGGGCGTACGTGTGTGTGTGTCTGTTTGTGCGGCGTGCGTTGTGGTGCGGGGAGCTGCCATCATCGGAGTCTGAGTCGTACATGCGCCCCGGGATGAAGCTGCCGGGGGTAGTGACGTCCGGGGAGCCTGCCGAGACAAGACCACGGATATGCGATGACGAGTGGCTCCTCCTCCGTTCTCTTCTGTCAATCTCGTCATCCTCCTCCTCCCAGTTCACTGGTGGTGGCGGTGGTGTGTCCCCAGTCCGCACGATGGGTATCCCGGTCTGCTCCCCCGCCCAGGCCACCCGACTACCCCTCCCGCTCTGCCAGGATGAGTGCGAGAACCGTCTACCGCCAAGCGACGTAACCGGGCTCTCTTGATCGGACACAACCGGCGATGGGCTGTCCGGTAGCGACGTTTTTCCTCTCGGCACTCGCGGGAGGTTCCTCAAATGCCCCTGGCTCTTACTCGTGGTGACGGGACGGCTGTGAGGCGCTGGTTGGGGGCCTTGAGGTCGCCCGATGGCCCTAGAGACAGCATGGTCAACTAGTATGTAGATAAGCGCCTTCAGGAAGTAGTCACGGACCATCCCCAGTGTGTCGGGTGAGTCGAGAACACCCGTCAGGACGTTACGGGTGTCGGAGTACCCCGGGACGGAGAACCGGGTGAGGGGGGTGAGGGTGTGGAAGGCTTGGCGGTTGATGAGCGCTGCAAACACCTTCCCCTTGCTGCTGCTGCTCTCTGGGAGGTCGAAGGCGCGGCTGAAGTTTGCGTCGACGCGTGAGGCCTCGGCAGTGTGGCAACTGGTCTCCTGAAGCTCCAAGCCCTTGACGCTGTAGTAGTGGTAGGTGAACCCGGACTCAAGGATCTGACGGAGGGAAAAAGAGAAAGTTATGAGAGTTATTGTTGTAATTATGGAAGGGTCATGTATGGTTTGAAAGATTTACCGATAACAAAAAAAAGTGTATTAGAGATTTTGACAGATGAGTAAGTAGGTGAACCCGGACTCAAGGATCTGACGGAGGGAAAAAGAGAAGGTTATGAGAGTTATTGCTGTTGTTGTAATTATGGAAGTGATGTATGGTTTGAGAGATTTACCGATAACAAAAAAAAAGTGTATTAGAGATTTTGACGGATGAGTAAGTGGGTGAAGCTGGACTCAAGGATCTGCAGGAGGGAAAAAGAGGAAACATTGGAAAGTTTCGTTTAGTTGGCGTAACATCTGTGGTCATATACCGGAGAGAGACAGAAGGGGAAGGAATTATAGGAGAAGGAAACAGATCCCAGGAGACAGGACACAACCCCCGATTAATACCTGGTACCCATTCACTGTTGGGTGGAGAGGGGCGTAGGGTATTGGAAAAGCCGCCCAAATTTTTCCACTCCGCCCGGGAATCAAACCCAGGCTCTCTTGGTTGTGAGCCGAGTGTGCTAACCACTGCACCACAAAACCCCCAAAGGAAAAAGAAGGTTGCTATTGTTTTCCTTATGTAACAGTTAGGGAGGATTTTAAACTGTTACCAAGGCCATTCTAGTAAAATAAAACTGTACTGGACGACTTTGAGAGCTCAGTAGGTAGGTGAACCCAGACTCAAGGATCTGACTGAGGGAAGAAAAGATGGTTGCTATTGTTTTCCTTACGTAACAGTTAGGGAGGATATTAAACTGTTACCAAGGCCATTCTATAGTATCCCCAAACTATCGAGTCCATCCTGGCGGTGCCCCGAGGTGGGGTTTTCCCTTTTGCGGCGATGCCAAGTCTACTACCAGCAATTAAAGGCTTAGTACGGAAGTGGGAAATTTTGTCCTTTCTCCCTTTCCCTCTCTCTCCTGACAGCCCCACCCTCTCTCTCTCTCTCTCTCTCTCTCTCTCTCTCTCTCTCTCTCTCTCTCTCTCTCTCTCTCTCTCTCTCTCTCTCTCCTTTAATCTTTCTGTTTCTCCCACCCTTTTCCTCATTACTTCCTCCTCCTCCTCATTCAGACATGAATTCCTTCCTTGTTACATGTTTTTTTTCTCCTCTCCCTTCACACACACACACACACACACACACACACACACACACACACACACACACACACACACACACACACAGATACATGCATATATACATAAATACATAAATCGACAAAAGAATGATTCAAACCATACAAATGAAGAGTATTCTCTCTCTCTCTCTCTCTCTCTCTCTCTCTCTCTCTGTGTGTGTGTGTGTGTGTGTGTGTGTGTGTGTGTGTGTGTGTGTGTGTGTGTGTGTTATCATGAGAACTGACCTCTCGTTTACCTGCGGATTAAAGCGGTCAATGTACCCATGACCCAGCCTCAAAAAACGGCAGCACTGCAAAACACATCTACCACATTTTGTGGTATTTATACAAAGTCATTGTCATCATTCCACTAGAACAATATTCAAAGCCCCCTATACATCCTCATTATAAATTTATATAAGTGCACTATTATGAAGTTTCATTTCACGTTAATCTAACAATAAGACAATAATTGCTGCTTGTACACTTGGCATCGCCGCAAAAGGGAAAGCCCCGAAAAGGGCACCGCCAGGATGGACTCGATAGATTGGGGATACTATAGTAAAATAAAACTGTACTGGATGACTTTGAGAGCTCAGTAGGTAGGTGAACCCAGACTCAAGGATCTGACTGAGGGAAGAAAAGAAGGTTGCTATTGTTTTCCTTATGTAACAGTTAGGGAGGATTTTAAACTGTTACCAAGGCCATCCTAGTAAAATAAAACTGTACTGGACGACTTTGAGAGCTCAGTATGTAGGTGAAGCTGGACTCAAGGATGTGCAGGAGGGGAAAAGAGAATGTTGCTATTGTTTTCCTTATGTAACAGTTAGGGAGGATTTTAAACTGTTACCAAGGCCATTCTAGTAAAATAAAACTGTACTGGAAGACTTTGAGAGAGTAGGTAGGTGAAGCTGGACTCAAGGATCTGACTGAGGGAAGAAAAGATGGTTGCTATTGTTTTCATTATGTAACAGTCAGGGAGGATTTTAAACTGTTACCAAGGCCATTCTAGTAAAATAAAACTGTACTGGAAGACTTTGAGAGAGTAGGTAGGTGAAGCTGGACTCAAGGATCTGACTGAGGGAAGAAAAGATGGTTGCTATTGTTTTCATTATGTAACAGTTAGGGAGGATTTTAAACTGTTACCAAGACCATTCTAGTAAAATAAAACTGTACTGGACGACTTTGAGAGCTCAGTAGGTAGGTGAAGCTGGACTCAAGGATCTGACTGAGGGAAGAAAAGAAGGTTGCTATTGTTTTCCTTATGTAACAGTTAGGGAGGATATTAAACTGTAACCAAGGCCATTCTAGTAAAATAAAACTGTACTGGACGACTTTGAGAGCTCAGTAGGTAGGTGAACCCAGACTCAAGGATCTGACTGAGGGAAGAAAAGAAGGTTGCTATTGTTTTTCTTATGTAACAGTTATGGAGGATTTTAAACTGTTACCAAGACCATTCTAGTAAAATAAAACTGTACTGGACGACTTTGAGAGCTCAGTAGGTAGGTGAACCCAGACTCAAGGATCTGACTGAGGGAAGAAAAGATGGTTGCTATTGTTTTCCTTATGCAACAGTTAGGGAGGATTTTAAACTGTTACCAAGGCCATTCTAGTAAAATAAAACTGTACTGGACGACTTTGAGAGCTCAGTAGGTAGGTGAACCCAGACTCAAGGATCTGACTGAGGGAAGAAAAGATGGTTGCTATTGTTTTCCTTATGTAACAGTTAGGGAGGATTTTAAACTGTTACCAAGGCCATTCTAGTAAAATAAAACTGTACTGGACGACTTTGAGAGCTCAGTAGGTAGGTGAACCCAGACTCAAGGATCTGACTGAGGGAAGAAAAGAAGGTTGCTATTGTTTTTCTTATGTAACAGTTATGGAGGATTTTAAACTGTTACCAAGACCATTCTAGTAAAATAAAACTGTACTGGACGACTTTGAGAGCTCAGTAGGTAGGTGAACCCAGACTCAAGGATCTGACTGAGGGAAGAAAAGAAGGTTGCTATTGTTTTCCTTATGTAACAGTTAGGGAGGATTTTAAACTGTTACCAAGGCCATCCTAGTAAAATAAAACTGTACTGGACGACTTTGAGAGCTCAGTAGGTAGGTGAACCCAGACTCAAGGATGTACAGGAGGGAAGAAAAGATGGTTGCTACTGTTTTCCTTATGTAACAGTTAGGGAGGATTTTAAACTGTAACCAAGGCCATTCTAGTAAAATAAAACTGCACTGGACGATTTTGAGAGCTCAGTAGGTAGGTGAACCCAGACTCAAGGATCTGACTGAGGGAAGAAAAGATGGTTGCTATTGTTTTCCTTATGTAACAGTTAGGGAGGATTTTAAACTGTAACCAAGGCCAGTCTAGTCAAATAAAACTGTACTGGACGACTTTGAGAGCTCAGTAGGTAGGTGAAGCCGGACTCAAGGATCTGACTGAGGGAAGAAAAGAAGGTTGCTATTGTTTTCCTTACGTAACACTCAGGGAGGATATTAAAACTGTTACCAAGGCCATTCTAGAAAAATAAAACTGTACTGGACGACTTTGAGAGCTCAGTAGGTAGGTGAACCCAGACTCAAGGATGTACAGGAGGGAAGAAAAGATGGTTGCTATTGTTTTCCTTATGTAACAGTTAGGGAGGATTTTAAACTGTTACCAAGACCATTCTAGTAAAATAACACTGTACTGGATGACTTTGAGAGCTCAGTAGGTAGGTGAACCCAGACTCAAGGATGTACAGGAGGGAAGAAAAGATGGTGATAAGTGTTGTGTTGTCATTCTGAAGCATGACCAAAAATATAACTCTTAACCCTCCATTAATCTCTCTCACTGAATCCTTCCCTTACCTACAAAGCCTTGACAGTACCACAGAAATAATACTTTGGAAATAATAAAACCATAATACCACGGAAAGAAAACATTTTTTATTCTTTATTTTTTTTACGTCTATGCCTATAGTGCTGGTAGGCTTGCTTGAGGGGCCTGGATGGTAGTTGGCCCCAGCCCGTCATGGAGCAGGCAAGTGTTTATAGTGGCGCCATCTTCTCACCTCCCTGACCCAACAACAGACCAGCGAGGTATAAGGTAAGAGGTATTAGATATAAGGTGCAAGGGATGAGGTATAAGAGACAAGGTATTAGGTACTAGGTATGAGGTATGAGGTACAAGATATAAGGTATGAGGGATGAGGTATAAGGTATTAGGTGTAGGGTATGAGATATGTGGTATAAGGCTCCAGGAGTCTCTTACCTGTACCCAGATGAACCTGTCCTCCCAGCGCAGCAGAAAGTGTTCCCCGGGCTCCGTCATGCCTGCGGAGGGGAGGCGATGGAGTGAGTGCTAGTATTTTTATTTATTTTATTTTTTTACAACAAAGGAGACAGCTCACGGGCAACAAAAAAGAATGTAGAGAGAAAAAAAAGCCCGCTACTTGCCGCTCCCACAACAGAAGATTGTACAGAGCGGCCAAAAGAGAGGTCAATTTCGGGCAGAGAGGTGTCCCGATACACTCGTCTTGAAAGAGGTCAAGTTATAGGCAGGAGGAGATACAGACGAAGGATGGTGGACTCATTCAAGAAGAGGTTTGATCAATGCATGGATAGTAAGGTTAGGTGGGGTTAGGATCACAGGAGCTGCCTTGTATAGACCTACTGACCCTTGCAGACTGCTTATGTTCTTGATGAGATGAAGAAGAAAAGTAGAAGAAGAAGAAGGTAACAATAAAGAAGACAGAAGAAGAAGATGATGACAACAAAAAAGAAGAAAAAGAAGAAGAACAAGAGCAAGAAGATGAAGAAAATGTCAACGATGAAGAGGAAGAAAAGGAAGAAGAAGAGGAAAATGAAGAAAAGCAAAATAACAAGACAAAGAAAAATATAACTACACCAATAAAGATGAAGCATAACAATAACAATAACAGTAACAACACCCACCCAGCGCGCCGGCCTGCAGGTGAGCGTGGAGCGCCAGCATCACATGTGGCGTCAGCTGCTGGTAGTACACAGAGTCCTCACAGGAGTTGGACGCGCGGCCCACCGGGTACGACCAGAACCTGAGGGGCCTCGGGAACCCCAGCAGGAACACCGGCAGCGTAAAGACCGGCAGGAGGGGGGCACACAGCATGGCAGAGACGATGACCAGCGCCAGAAGGACCGGGGACAGCGCCAGGTTGAAGCCTGAGGTGGTAAGGAGACTGGGTGAGTGTTTTTCGAACTTGCGTATTTTCCTGAGTGTTGTCTTAGCACAGGACTTCTTAATTTGATTTCTGGTGCACTGAAGGCTTGCTGGGGATTCAAGAAGAGGCTAGATAAGCTCATGGATAGTGAGGTTAGGTGCGGCTAGGTTCACATGAGTTGCCTTGTATAGGGGCTAGGTCTACCAGCCTCTTGCAGACCCTATGTTCTGAGGGAAAGTTGGAAAGTTTCGTTTAGTCGGCGCAACATTTGTGGTCATATGCCGGAGAGAGACAGGAGGGGAAGGAATTATAGGAGAAGGGGACTGATGAATTCCTCGATTACCCATAAAGAGAGAAGCATGAACAGGAAGGAGTGAAAAAAAGAGGAGCAGCTCAGGGAGGTTGAGGATGCTGCCGCCTCATTCAGACAGACCAGCCCTGTCGTGTTGTAAACTAAGAACACATTAAGAAGAAAAAAGTTGAGAGAGCTTTTTAGCCTCTTGTGAAAGCATAAACAGAAGGAGAAAACAGTCACCCCACTAAGAAGGAATTAGTTCACCAAGTTATTGTGTCTCTTTCAGGCATTGAAGAATAAAAAGAGGAAGAAGAAGAAAAGTTGGAAAGTTTCGTTTAGTCGGCGCAACATCTGAGGTCATATGCCGGAGAGATACAGAAGGGGAAGGAATTATAGGAGAAGGGAACAGATCTCAGGAGACAGGACACAACCCCCAATTAATACCTGGTACCCATGCACTGCTGGGTGGACAGGGGCGTAGGGTATCGGAAAAGCCGCCCAAATTTTTCCACTCCACCCGGGAATCGAACCTGAGCTCTCTCGGTTGTGAGCCGAGTGTGCTAACCACTGCACCACGAAGCCCCCAAGGAAGAGGAAGAGGAGGAAGAAGGTGACTGAATGTTCCTCAGTGCACTCAAGAAGAAAAAGAGGAGGAAGAGGAGGAAGTAGTTCACCAAGTCTTGTGTTTCCGAAGAAGAAGAATAACAAGAAGATAGTAGGTAGAGGAAGATAGAATGACGAGAAGAAAATAAAAATAAATAAACAAAACAAATAAAAATAATGAAACAAAACAAAACACAAGAACAAAAATAAAAATAAATAAAAAATAAACAACACCAACTCACCCTGAAGGAAGAAGGTAGAAGACAGGATGAAAAGAAGAAAAAATAAACGAACAAAAACAAAAACAAACCAAAACAACAACAACAAAAAAAAAAGACTCACCCAGCAGGAAGAAGTTGACCGAGTTCTTGTGCTTCTTCTCCGTGAATGGCGTCATGAGGAACAGCAGCACCGTGGAGAGGCGGTGCAGCACACGCGCCCCCCAGAGGTGCGCCACGCTGAGGATGAGCATGCGCACCGCCGGGGAGATGGCCGCCCACGCCCCCAGAGGCCCCCCGGAGGACACGCCCCCCCGCCGCCACACCACGTCCAGGATGTAATATATGGAGAGTTGAAGAAAGGACGCTTGCGGGAACTGCCAGATCTATAGAGGGAGAGATATCATTCTTCTTATTATTATTATTCTTATTTTTTATTATTACAGTCATCCCTCAAATAGTACAGTTTCCAATAGATCGGTTTTGGTTTGATGTGGATTTTCTAAGAAGATTTTTAAGGGTTTTTAAATATCTCTTTGAGCAGGAAATTTAAAAATCCTTAAAAAATCTTCTGTGAAAATCCGTATAAAACCGTAACCGGGCTATTGGGAACCGTACCATTTGAGGGGCGACTGTATAGGAGACTCAGCCCAGCCCTGAACACACCCATAACCACCAGTCACCCACCTGTTCCATGACCCAATCACTGTGTGTTCCCCAAAGGATTATACCATTTCCATTTCTCCTTCATCCTCATCCCTTCATCTGGTATGCACTAATGGTCCCATCTCTACCTATCACCCACCCAGCGCCCACAAGTCCCAATCCTTCATCCATCTGTTCCATCATCCATTCACCCATTGTATGTTCCCCCAGGGCCTATACTCTTCACATTTTCCTTGTCCTTCCTTCCCATCACCCACCAATCACCTCCCCTCTTCACCTATCACCCACCTCTTATAGCATCCATTCACCCATTGCATGTTCCCCGAGGACCTGTACAATTACCATCATCCTTCACCCCTTCCTACCCATCACTTCCCCTTCACCCACCTGGCGCATCACCCTGGCGAGGGGAACCGTCAGCAGGAGGTGTCCAAAGGTCTCAGGCAAGGCCACAGCCAAGAGGGGCAGCTCAGCCGACACAGCCTGATGGACGAACACCAGCGACAGGAGGGGACAGCCTGCGGGGAGGGAGCCGTGAGGAGGAGGAGCAGGAGGAGGAGATAGAAGAAGGGCGTTAGTAGAAGAGGAGGAGGAGGAGGCAGCGAGTTAGAAGGAGAGGAAGGAGGAGGAGGAGGAGGAATGAGGGAGTTAGAGGGAGAGGAAGGAGAGGAGGAAGATGAGGATGAGGAGCCAGAGTTAGAAGGAGAGGAAGGAGGAGGAGGAATGAGGGAGTTAGAGGGAGAGGAAGGAGAGGAGGAAGATGAGGATGAGGAGCCAGAGTTAGAAGGAGAGGAGGAGGAGGAGGAGGAGGAGGAATGAGGGAGTTAGAAGGAGAGGAAAGAGAGGAGGATGAAGAGAAATGAGGGAATTATAAGAGGAAGAGGAGAAGAATGAGGGAGTTAGGAGAGAAGGAGGAGGAGAATGAGGTAGTTAGAAGAGGAGGAGGAGGAGGAATCAGGGATATAGAAGGAGGTGGAGGAGGAGGAGGAAGAAGAGGAGGAGGAGCCAGGGAGATAGAAAGACAGGAGGAGGAGGAAGATGAAAAGGATGAATCAAAATTATTATTGTTATTATTTAGATCCATGAAAGGACATCAAGGGAAGTATATATGACAACCACATCCACACCCACTATTAACATATACTAATTGCATTTCTCTCTGTCTCTCTCTCTCTCTCTCACCCCAGGCCGTCATAGTGGGGGACGACATCGAGGGTGACGTGGGGAGGGCGCTGGGGTGCGGGGTGAGGGGGGTGTTGGTGCGGATGGGCAAGTTCACACCGGCTTGGGAGAGTCACCCCACCATCACCCTGTCTCATATTGGGGTGAATTTGGGGGAGGTGGTGAATGAGCTGCTGGGGTAAGAAGAGGAGGAGGAGGGAAGGAAAGAGAACACACCTATGAGTAACAGCTGGGAGTACACATGCAGACAGGAGCCACCACCACCACCACCACCACCATCACTGCCGCCGGGGGAGAGTGCCGGGAAGAAGGGGTTCCTCAGCAGGCCCAGCAGGTACACCTTCTGGCCCTCCCCCACCAGCAGCATGGCCAGGGTCAGCACCAGGAGCCCCACGCCCACTGTGTCACGGGCCGGCTCCTGAGGGGAAGAAATAAAGGGAGAAATTGACACAGGGACAGATGTTAGGTTAGGTTAGGTCATGTTTGTATTGAGTTAGGTTAGGTTAGGTCATGTTTGTATTGAGTTAGGTTAGGTTAGGTCATGTTTGTATTGAGTTAGGTTAGGTTAGGTTATGTTTGTATTGAGTTAGGTTAGGTCATGTTTGTATTGAGTTAGGTTAGGTTAGGTCATGTTTGTATTGAGTTAGGTTAGGTTAGGTCATGTTTGTATTGAGTTAGGTTAGGTTAGGTCATGTTTGTATGGAGTTAGGTTAGGTTAGGTCATGTTTGTATTGAGTTAGGTTAGGTCATGTTTGTATTGAGTTAGGTTAGGTCATGTTTGTATTGAGTTAGGTTAGGTCATGTTTGTATTGAGTTAGGTTAGGCCGTTTGTTTTGAGTTAGGTTAGGTCATGTTTGTATTGAGTTAGGTTAGGTTAGGTCATGTTTGTATTGAGTTAGGTTAGGTCATGTTTGTATTGAGTTAGGTTAGGTTAGGTCATGTTTGTATTGAGTTAGGTTAGGTCATGTTTGTATTGAGTTAGGTTAGGTCAGGTCATGTTTGTATTGAGTTAGGTTAGGTTAGGTCATGTTTGTATGGAGTTAGGTTAGGTTAGGTCATGTTTGTATTGAGTTAGGTTAGGTCATGTTTGTATGGAGTTAGGTTAGGTTAGGTCATGTTTGTATTGAGTTAGGTTAGGTCATGTTTGTATTGAGTTAGGTTAGGTTAGGTCATGTTTGTATTGAGTTAGGTTAGGTCATGTTTGTATGGAGTTAGGTTAGGTCATGTTTGTATTTAGTTAGGTTAGGTCATGTTTGTATTGAGTTAGGTTAGGTAATGTTTGTTTTGAGTTAGGTTTAGGTCATGTTTGTATTGAGTTAGGTTAGGTCATGTTTGTATGGAGTTAGGTTAGGTTAGGTCATGTTTGTATTGAGTTAGGTTAGGTCATGTTTGTATTGAGTTAGGTTAGGTCATGTTTGTATTGAGTTAGGTTAGGTCATGTTTGTATGGAGTTAGGTTAGGTTAGGTTAGGTCATGTTTGTATGGAGTTAGGTTAGGTTAGGTTAGGTCATGTTTGTATTGAGTTAGGTTAGGTCATGTTTGTATTGAGTTAGGTTAGGTCATGTTTGTATGGAGTTAGGTTAGGTTAGGTCAGGTCATGTTTGTATTGAGTTAGGTTAGGTCATGTTTGTATGGAGTTAGGTTAGGTTAGGTCATGTTTGTATTGAGTTAGGTTAGGTTAGGTCATGTTTGTATGGAGTTAGGTTAGGTCTGTATGGGAGTTAGGTTAGGTTAGGTCATGTTTGTATTGAGTTAGGTTAGGTCATGTTTGTATTGAGTTAGGTTAGGTTAGGTCATGTTTGTATTGAGTTAGGTTAGGTTAGGTCATGTTTGTATTGAGTTAGGTTAGGTCATGTTTGTATTGAGTTAGGTTAGGTCATGTCTGTATGGAGTTAGGTTAGGTTAGGTCATGTTTGTATTGAGTTAGGTTAGGTTAGGTTATGTTTGTATTGAGTTAGGTTAGGTCATGTTTGTATTGAGTTAGGTTAGGTTAGGTCATGTTTGTATTGAGTTAGGTTAGGTCATGTTTGTATTGAGTTAGGTTAGGTTAGGTCATGTTTGTATTGAGTTAGGTTAGGTTAGGTCATGTTTGTATTGAGTTAGGTTAGGTTAGGTCATGTTTGTATTGAGTTAGGTTAGGTCATGTCTGTATGGAGTTAGGTTAGGTTAGGTCATGTTTGTATTGAGTTAGGTTAGGTTAGGTCATGTTTGTATGGAGTTAGGTTAGGTCATGTTTGTATTGAGTTAGGTTAGGTCATGTTTGTATGGAGTTAGGTTAGGTCAGGTCATGTTTGTATTGAGTTAGGTTAGGTCATGTTTGTATGGAGTTAGGTTAGGTTAGGTCATGTTTGTATGGAGTTAGGTTAGGTCATGTCTGTATGGAGTTAGGTTAGGTCATGTTTGTATGGAGTTAGGTTAGGTCATGTTTGTATTGAGTTAGGTTAGGTCATGTTTGTATTGAGTTAGGTTAGGTCATGTCTGTATGGAGTTAGGTTAGGTTAGGTCATGTTTGTATTGAGTTAGGTTAGGTCATGTTTGTATGGAGTTAGGTTAGGTCATGTTTGTATTGAGTTAGGTTAGGTTAGGTCATGTTTGTATGGAGTTAGGTTAGGTTAGGTCATGTTTGTATTGAGTTAGGTTAGGTTAGGTCATGTTTGTATTGAGTTAGGTTAGGTAAGGTCATGTTTGAATAGAGTTAGGTTAGGTCATGTTTGTATTGAGTTAGGTTAGGTTAGGTCATGTTTGTATTGAGTTAGGTTAGGTCATGTTTGTATGGAGTTAGGTTAGTCTGTATGGAGTTAGGTTAGGTTAGTCATGTTTGTATGGAGTTAGGTTAGTCATGTTTGTATTGAGTTAGGTTAGTCATGTTTGTATTGAGTTAGGTCATGTCTGTATGGAGTTAGGTTAGGTTAGGTGATGTTTGTTTTGATTTATGTTTGGTAATGTCTGTATGGAGTTAGGTTAGGTTAGGTCATGTTTGTATTGAGTTAGGTTAGGTCATGTTTGTATGGAGTTAGGTTAGGTTAGGTCATGTTTGTATTGAGTTAGGTTAGGTCATGTTTGTATTGAGTTAGGTTAGGTTAGGTTAGGTCATGTTTGTATTGAGTTAGGTTAGGTCATGTTTGTATGGAGTTAGGTTAGGTTAGGTTAGGTCATGTTTGTATTGAGTTAGGTTAGGTTAGGTCATGTTTGTATTGAGTTAGGTTAGGTCATGTCTGTATGGAGTTAGGTTAGGTTAGGTCATGTTTGTATTGAGTTAGGTTAGGTCATGTTTGTATGGAGTTAGGTTAGGTTAGGTCATGTTTGTATTGAGTTAGGTTAGGTCATGTTTGTATGGAGTTAGGTTAGGTTAGGTCATGTTTGTATTGAGTTAGGTTAGGTCATGTTTGTATGGAGTTAGGTTAGGTTAGGTTAGGTCATGTTTGTATTGAGTTAGGTTAGGTCATGTTTGTATGGAGTTAGGTTAGGTCATGTTTGTATTGAGTTAGGTTAGGTCATGTTTGTATGGAGTTAGGTTAGGTTAGGTCATGTTTGTATTGAGTTAGGTTAGGTCATGTTTGTATTGAGTTAGGTTAGGTCATGTTTGTATTGAGTTAGTAGTGAGAAACAGGAAGGTCCAAAAGAGCATTGCAAAATAGTGGCTACTGATTGGGAAATAAGAAGGAAAAATTGGAGACACATTGAAGAAGATTAGGTTAGGAAAGAAGAAAGGAGAAAGGCAAGAGAAGGAAGTGTGAAGCAAGTTGTGAATTACGAGAGGAAGGAATGAAATGGGAAGAGAAGACAAACAATAAGTCAAAAGGAAAGATGGAAAGAAAGATGGAGGAAACACACAACAGGTGAAAACACTCTACCTCAAAACCCTATACCAACACACACACACACACACACACACACACACACACATGCACACACACAACCAACAGCAACAACACCAACCCAGCGAGGGAAACAGCCCCAAAACACACTTGAAAGAAGGAAGGAAAGAAAGGAGAGGACGAAACACCCACAACAAAAAACACTTTATCAAAACTCAGCAACACCACAAACACACCAACACCAACACCAACAGAAAACAAAACAGCCCCAAAACCCACCTGGAACAGCGCGGGCCGGCTCGGGAACTTGGAAACCGTGCCGTTCTCCCACGTGATGTTGACCACCTGCTCATACCATTCCATATGCGGCACGTGGCACCCCAGACTCATGCCCGACACAGCCACCAGCATCACCACCACCAGCACGAGCTCCCTGTGGCACGTCTGGCGGCGGAGCGAGGGGGCGCCGCCAGGGCCAGGGTGGGTCTCGTCGTACTTCCCCGACAACCCCGCGAGGATGGAGACCCGGTGAGAGAGGAGAGACGACACCATCCAGGCTGTTGTATTGGGGGGGAGAGAGAGAGAGAGATGGGTGGTGTGGTTAGGGTATGAGGTAAGGGGTACTGAAGAAGGGATTGTGGCTGTTTTAGGGGTGGAAAGAGAAGGGAATTGAGATAGAGGGATATGGTAAGGGGATTGAAGAAGGGATTGTGGCTGTTTAAGGGGTGGAAAGAGAAGGGAATTGAGATGAAGGGATATATGGTAAGGGGATTGAAGAAGGGATTGTGGCTGTTTTAGGGGTGGAAAGAGAAGGGAATTGAGATGGAGGGATATATGG
>NC_066549.1:15095215-15102715 GCF_024679095.1 Eriocheir sinensis | reverse complement strand
GAAAGTAACACAACAAGACCTGAAGAAGTTATTAGCATTGATATAAATAACTTAACCTATCCTGAAGAAGACAGTCTGTTTATGGCACTGATGAAATAGATAACCTGACTTAACCCAGTAGCAGCGGGGATCATGTTTCTTAATGGTCCCTCTAAGCAAGAAAAATGAGAAAACATCATCACTCACACAAACCATTTCATAACATATATCAACGCATCTGTGATCAGTTTATGTATCATCTGTTTTTGGGGGTTTAAATCATGGTACAAATTTGGCTCATCGCTGCTACACGGTAAAGCCACAAATTTGGCCCGTCGCTGCTACACGGTAAAGCCACAAATTTGGCCCGTCACTGCTACACGGTAAAGCCACAAATTTGGCCCATTGCTGCTACCAGGTTAACATGACCCAACCTCATTCAACTTTCTTTTTTGCAGTCAAGGAAACAGCTCAAGGACAATGAACAAAGAAAAAACACTAAGTCCACTAATTGCTGTTCCTTCAGATTACTCCCTCCCTCCCCCTCACCTGGATGCAGTAGACATAGAGCGGCGCGTCCTCCGAGGCCGCCAGTCGCAGGCCGCCCAGGAATGTCTCCAGAAGGCGGCGGCGGATGAAGGGCTTCTTGTACTCACTGACCAGCGGTGACTCCATCCCGCGGTGGGCGGCGGCGGCCCAGGCCAGGCGAGCCGTGGTGGCCGAGAACGCATTCTGCCGAGGGGGGGGATTGATTGATTTACTGCGGTGGGTAATGACGGCACTGAATGACGAACTACATGCAAGGGGGTGAGGAGGTTGGGGCAAGCTGTAAGTGTTTTTTTTTTTTTTCTTTATTGATTTATTGGTTGTTTTTATGAAATTGATGTTTTTTGTAGTTCATGTGAGTTTTCTGAGGCCTCATTTGTTGTAATACTTTTCGTGATTGTTGTAATATTTTTTGTGAGTGTTGTATGTAATACTTTTCGTGATTGTTGTAATATTTTTTTGTGAGTATTGTATGTAATAATTTTTGTGAGTGTTGTAATATTTTTTTGTGAGTATTGTATGTAATAATTTTTGTGAGTGTTGTAATATTTTTTGTGAGTATTGTATGTAATAATTTTTGTGAGTGTTGTAATATTTTTTTGTGAGTATTGTATGTAATAATTTTCGTGAGTGTTGTAATATTTTTTGTGAGTGTTGTATGTAATAATTTTTGTGAGGGTTGTAATATTTTTTTGTGAGTGTTGTATGTAACAATTTTCATGAGTGTTGTACATAATACATTTCGTTAGTGTTGTAATATTTTTTTGCAAGTGTTGTAGTCACAAAATGTGTGCTGGCTCGCGTGGCAGAGCAGCCCACAACATCCCGTGGAAGGGGCCATCAACACTTAACTCCATTAAAAATAATTATGAAAGGCATGTTGAAAACCTAGGGAGAATAGACGCCCTTTATGGGCACTGCCCCCCCGGCCCCCCTTCAGGGTCATTAAAAGATAGATGATATAAAGTAACCTCTTAATGGTGGGCTCTGTCCCTTTCAACTCCCTGTTTCCACACTTTGTCACACTGGGCACTGGTCATGTATTGGTGATTTTATATCTGAACAGCAAGTGAGGCATCAACACACACAGGGAGAAAAATAAAGCAAACAATAAGAATCAGCAATAGAGGATATTAACACCCAAAGATTGACGGATGTGAGGGAATTCAGCTTGACAGATGATAGATTACTGTAACACTGCAATGAAAGGTCACGAGGAAGAAACCCAACCACAAGCTTATAAAGAAAAGAAAAAAAAACATGAATAAAAAGTGTGAATAAACCAATCTCATAAAACGGGTACATCTTGATCTTGATAAACAATGCGCAGGGGAGCTGTTTATGTGTATAGCACGCACATCACAAGCTTCAAACACACACACACACACACACACACACACACAACACAAACAAACCATAAAAAACACACAAACGAAACACTGATCCCTTACACACGCACACACGCTCCCTCCATCTCCCCTTTCCCACGCCTCGCCACGCCTCCCTGCCCCTTACCATGGCGGGCAGCGGTGATAAAGCCTCGAAGGGGAAAGGAACAAGGGTGAAAGACACGTGTGAGGGCGCCACGACAGCCTACATCATGCCTCGCCTCGCCATTGATCTGTATACACCAGACAGCTAACGTGAGGTCTGCTGGTACGTGACCTTTCAACGGGCTCACATTAAAAGGCTTCACTAATGATTACCGCCATGTTACGGGGCTTTGGGGGCGTGTTTAGGTTTGAAGGGGTGTTTTTATTGTGTTTGAGTGTGGTGGAGGGTTTATGGAGGGTGTTTTAGGGGTTTAAAGGTGTGTTTTCGCTGTTTTGTGAGGCGGAGTTAGCGCGGGAAAGTTGCGTAGATTTGTTGACATTCTTGGTTTTGTTTACGTTGCGTCCCTTTAAAATTGGAGGCCCTTTAAAAATGGTGTCGCCCTTTAATTAAAAATGGCGTCGCTCTTTAAAAAAATAAAATCGCGCTTTAAATGCCTACTACTACTACTACTACTACTACTACTACTACTACTACTACTACTGTTACTAAATATCATAATAACAATTAATTCTCTATACTCTCATTTAAATACCAAAGTAAATTCGTGTTAACATATATTACAAACTGACTATAAGGATCAGGGTTGGTTTGACGAGTTACGTGTAGTAGCTTGAAGTCCATCTCTCTGTAAGGGTTCTAAGACTTAAATACATAATAAATATCTATCGAGTGTTCATTTACTGCCTCCACAAATGCGTCTTGATCCTATGTATACAAATAATAGCGTATGAAGAGTATGCACGTTTTTTCAATGGTTTTCAATGTGTTATTCAAGGGTGATATGCAAGCACTTCATCTCTCTCTCTCTCTCTCTCTCTCTCTCTCTCTCTCTCTCTCTCTCTCTCTCTCTCTCTCTCTCTCTCTCTCTCTCTCTCTCTCTCTCTCTTTTAGATGCAAATACATAATAAATATCTATTGAGCGTTCATTTAACTGCTTCCACAAATGCGTTTTAACCTTTGCATATACAACTAATTGGGTATGAAGGGCAGGGAAGGGTTTAGAAAGGTGATACGCAAGGATTTTAACCCTCTACGTCTGTAAAGGTTCTAAGACTCAAATACGTAATGAATATCTATCGAACGTTCATTTAACTGCCTCCACAAATGCGTCTTAAAACCTCTATATATGCAGCTAACAGGATATGACGGGGAAGGAAAGCTTTAGAAGGGAGGTACGCAAGCATTTTAACCCTCTACGTCTGTAAATGTTCTAAGACTCAAATACATAATGAATATCTATCCACAAATGCGTCTTAACCTTTACATGCAGCTAACAGGATATGACGAGGAAGGAAAGCTTTAGAAGGGAGGTACGCAAGCCCTTGGGCCCTCTTAAGTCTGTGGCGATTCCCAGAAATTACTTGAATATATAATGAATATATATCAAAGGCTCATTAAACTGCCTCTGGAAATGCGTCACAACCAACACACACACACACACACACACACACACACACACACACACACACACACACACACACACACACACACACACAGCTAACAGGATATGAAGAGTAGGGTCAGTTATACATGGGTGATACGCAGGCGCTTGGGCCCTCTAAGTCCTTGTAGGGGTTCCCAGAAAACGTTCAGATACATAATGAATAGTGAATCGAGCGATCATTGAAACGGCAGCGTCAAAGCGTCTCTCTACCTACCATCAGAGAGGAGGGTTAAGTTTTGGAGGTGTAAGCTACTTGTGTGTGTGTGTGTGTGTGTGTGTGTGTGTGTGTGTGTGTGTGTGTGTGTGTGTGCATGCAACTACTTGAGGCAAACTTCAGAAATCATGTGTTTTGAATGTATTTTGTATTTTGTAGGAACCATATCTGCTTATATACATTTCATACATACATACATACATGCATACATACATAACAAACATACATACAAACACATACATACATAAAAGGGAAGGTTGTGATTGAGTTAAAAAGGAAAAAAAACAAAACCTACACACACACACACACACACACACACACGCGGCAGGCATTTCTGTTCGGTTTTCTATCAGACTCATCGGTTTCCTGTGATTTTGCTTTACTTTACGAGCCTCTCCGTCAAGGCCTTCATTGTGTTAAGCCCAGCGAGAGGGGGGGGGGGGGGTTGTGTTCGCCGCCGCCGCCGCCGCCGAGGTTGGTTGGTTCCGGAAAAGTGGGGATAACAATAACGATAAAAATGAGGGCTGTAAAAAATATTAATGGTACAACAACAACGACAACAGCAATAACAAGAACAGGCGGTGGCTGAGTGGTCGGCGTGCTGGAGAAGACCCAGGTTCGTGTCCCGCTCCCCGTAATAAAAATGCTGGCAATTCTTCAGCCATCACCGAGTGGCCCAAGACTACCACTTTCTGTACTGAAGATCTCCTATCAACCCACATTCTAGATTTTCTCGGAAAGAGTATTAAAGATAAGCTCCGGGGGGCAGCGTGAGCCATGCAAGGAGGCGCTCGTCCTTTTCGGCCTGGTGTCTTTCTTGTGAGACTGTTCTTTTAATTTCTCTTATTTCACTTTGGTCTATATCGCCGTCTGCCTCCTGAGCGATGATCGTGTTGGTGAGGGATCTGGTAAGGCTGATGGAGTTTTGGTTCTCCTTATCAGCCAGCTTCTCAGGGTTGGTGATTGAGCCCCATTCCGCCCAGTCTTGGAGGAAGAGCTAGCATATCCCTCTCCTCCCCCCCAAAGCATGAGACCACTCCTATCACTACTACTACTACTACTACTACTACTACCACCACCACCACCACTAGCATTGTAAGAAAGATCCGCGACAAAAAAAAAAAAATTAAAAACAGTTAAAATTGATATATATTTTTTCCTTTCAACTCCACAATCAATATATTATTACATGTTAAGGAATTATGACGTTTTTTTTTTTCATTTTTCGTCCCGCGTTTATGTCCTCGCTTTCTTATTTTTCTTTTATTTTTTATTATTTTTCTTTATTCCAATATTATAAGAGGAATAACTATCGTAATGGCCTTCAATACAGACAGACAGACAGACAGATAGATAGAGAGAGACAGATAGGCAGGCAGACACACACACACACACACACACACACACACACACACACACACACACACACACACACACACATAAGGACGTCCCATCCATCTCTCTTCTTTTTACTTTATTCTCATACTCTCTCTCTCTCTCTCTCTCTCTCTCTCTCTCTCTCTCTCTCTCTCTCTCTCTCTCTCTCTCTCTCTCTCTCTCTCTCTCTCTCTCTCTCTCTCTCTCTCTCTCTCTCTCTCTCTCTCTCTCTCTCTCTCTCTCTCTCTCTCTCTCTCTCTCTCTCTCTCTCTCTCCCATATCGACTGGGCGACACTGTCAGGTACAGAAGGCGAGTCACATAGAATGATCGAATTTCTAGAAGAAAATTATCTAAGCCAAATGGTTTCTGAGCCAACTCGACAAAATAATATACTCGACCTTGTTATAACGACCCAAGATAACCTAGTCAGTAGTGTCACGGTAGGAGAACACCTCGGTTCTTGCGATCATAAATTAGTGCGCGTCGACATTAGAGCTTAATCATCAGTGACTGAAAATAAAGTAAAGGTGCCCAATTTCAAAAGAGCTAAAGCTAACTTCGTAGAAATCCGACAAAAACTAACAGAAATACAACTATCAGATGACGGCAACGTAGATGAAGCCTGGCTAAGCTTTAAAAATCACTTACTCACTCAGCAGAACACATTCGTCCCCTTGTGCGAGGAGCGAATTAACACTAATAAAAGCCCACCGTGGTTTAATAGCGAAATTAAACAATCAGTCAATGAAAGAAAATTGTTTTACAGGTTAAAGAAAGAACAAAGCACGCCCGAAAACATTAGACTTTATAATGATGCCAGGCGACGAGTAAAAAGACTAGTAGGTCAGGCAAAGCGTAGATATGAAGAAAATATTGCAGCCAACTGTAAAAATAATCCGAAATCTTTCTTCAGTTACATAAACAACAGAAAGGCGATCAAAAGTGGTATTGGACCTTTAACAAACAGCGACGGTGCACTAGTGACTGACAGCCAACACATTGCAAACCTTTTAAACAATTACTTTTCCTCGGTGTTTAATACTAACAGTCTTCCTCTTGCTACCACCAACACCAGTACTATTGTAAATCTCGAGCATGCATTGCCTAATTTTGAAATAACAACCGATGAAGTCCTTAAAGCTCTCCATTCACTTAAAACAAATAAAAGTCCCGGACCCGACAAAGTATATCCTATACTGCTTAAAGAAACAAAGAGCGAAATACTCTCCTCCCTCACAACTGTATTCAATATGTCCTTGCGACAAGGCATCGTCCCTTCGGATTGGAAAAAGGCTAACGTGACACCGATTTCTAAGAAAGGAGACAAAAAAATACCAGGTAACTACCGACCCATTAGTCTAACTTCAATTGTAGGTAAACTACTCGAGAGCATAATTAGAGACAAAATTGTGAGTTACCTCGAAAGCCACTCATTAATTGGAGATTCACAACATGGCTTCCGTAACAAAAGATCCTGCCTGTCAAACCTACTGACCTTTTATAACGATCTCTTCTCAATTTATGACGTAACCAAATCAGTGGACGTAGTCTATCTTGATTTCCAGAAAGCGTTTGATAAAGTCCCACATCATAAATTACTTTATAAATTAAAGCAAATAGGCATTGACGGTCAAGTAAACCAATGGATCGCGAATTGGTTGAGCAACAGACAACAAAGAGTTATGATTTACGGATTTAACTCAGAGTGGGCGCCGGTCACTAGTGGCGTCCCTCAGGGCTCGGTTCTTGGCCCAGTGCTCTTCATTATTTACATCAACGACGTGGATGCTGGACTCAATAATCGCATTAGTAAATTTGCAGACGACACAAAGATTGGTAACTCGGTTCTCACTGACGAAGACAGGCAAAGCCTCCAAGAGGATTTGCACAAAATTTCAGCTTGGTCGGATAAATGGGAGATGCCCTTTAACGTAGACAAGTGCCAGGTCCTTCAAGTTGGAACAAAAAATAAGAAGATCGATTACGAAATACTCGGCGTTAAACTCACAAGCGTTCAATGCGTTAAGGACCTGGGGATTAAAATTGCGTCAAACCTCAAATTCTCACATCAATGCATCGACGCAGCAAATAAAGCGAACAGAATGTTGGGCTTCATTAAAAGAAACTTTGTATTCAAGAATAAAGATGTAATACTTCCGCTCTACAATAGCTTAGTCAGACCCCACTTGGAATATGCGGTACAGTTTTGATCTCCCCACCATGCAAAGGACATTGCTAAACTAGAAGGTGTTCAGCGTCGAGCAACAAAAATGATCCCTTCCTTGCGCAACAAATCCTACGAAGAAAGGCTTTCCACCCTTAACATGTTCTCTATTGAGAAACGTCGCCTCCGAGGAAAACTGATCGAATGTTTTAAAATGCTTA
>NC_066549.1:15080215-15090215 GCF_024679095.1 Eriocheir sinensis | reverse complement strand
TTGATAGATACATAAGAATATTAGAAGTTCCTCACATATTACTGCAAAAAACACTTCATTCTTTTCCTCCTAACCTTCCCTCCCCTTAATTATCCGTCCCATACTCTGCCAGACTCAATACTTGATAGATACATAAGAATATTAGAAGTTCCTCACATATTACTGCAAAAAACACTTCATTCTTTTCCTTATAAGCTTCCCTCTCCTAAATTACCCGTCCCATACTCTGCCAGGGTCAATACTCGATACATCTAAAAGAATATCCCATACAGAGTGGCCGGGATGCCTTGGTTAGGGGCGTATATGTGTGTTTGAGTTCGTGATATCCAGTTCTTATATTCTTCCTTAAAACCTAAACTTAACCTAACCTAACAAAACCCCAAGCAGTTACCATATGTCTTCTCTCAGTAAAATCATATATGCTTCCTTAATGCCTCTCCCATTGCGATAGATTTATGGTTCTTAAGTAAGGTCTTCCTATGCTTTTTCTATCCCATGTTAACTTATTATATGCACGATGGCGAGTCCAGACAGTGATCGGACCGTGGTGAATCAAACACGCATGCTCACAATAACTGTCTCGCTCTATAAACTATCAACGTTTCTTACACAAATATCAAGCTTTCAATATATATTTTTTAGGTAAATTGCAAATCGGCCAAGGTCTCTCTCTCTCTCTCTCTCTCTCTCTCTCTCTCTCTCTCTCTCTCTCTCTCTCTCTCTCTCTCTCTCTCTCTCTCTCTCTCTCTCTCTCTCTCTCTCTCTCTCTCTCTCTCTCTCTCTCTCTCTCTCTCTCTCTCTCTCTCTCTCTCTCTCTCTCAGTCGGGCAGTTATTTCCGGAACCAGGCAAACGCAGTACAGAAAACAGTAGAAAAAGAAAAAAGGAAAAAAGAAAATGTGTTATCGAAGGTGACTCAGTTCCCTTTGGTGCATGGCTGTGATGACTAAGCTTACGATGACGACGCCGATGACCATTAGGAATCATAGCAATCAATATAACTTCGATAATAATGCTAATTCGATGCTGCCTCGATACTAATGCTTCCTTAGAACGTATTGTTGCATGTCGCATAAGGAGGAGGAATAATAATAATAATAATAATAATAAGAAGAAGAAGAAGAAGAAGAAGAAGAAGAAGAAGAAGAAGAAGAAATAGTGAAGCCGTAAATTAGTTGTTATTGTTTTTTTTTTCTATTAATTGCTTTCGATGAGAGAGAGACCGAATGGGCTTTAATTATGGGTGAGGGGCGAAGGAACGGAGAGAACACACACACATACACACACACACACACACACACACACACGCGGACGAAGGTCATCTCACTCATCTATTCACGTATTTATTTATGTGGGGGGAGAGAGAGAGAGAGAGAGAGAGACTGGAGATAGATAGATAGAGAGAGAGAATGGTTAAACAGAGAGACATCGAGAAAGACAGATGATGAGGAACTGATAGATAGATAGATAGATAGATAGAATGCTAGAGAAAAGAGAACAGCTCAAAATAACCTCAGACCAAGCCCCGCCTCTCCCTCCGTCGCCTGACCTCGTGGCTCCCAAAATACGCCGCTCAGGGAATATTTGAGATGTTGTCGTGCGGGGCGGCCGTGACTTCTGCCGCTGTGTCGAGGGTTCCAGCAAGCACCCGCCACCGACCCACCCCGCCTCTCTTTGCTTCTTTTATTTAGTCAAGGGTTTAGGAAGAGGAGGAAGTAGGTTAGCGGTGAAGGTACAGGATGGAGGTGGGGAGAAGGAAGATTGAAGTTGACAGTGGATGTGACATTTTGTTTTTGTTAGGCGTTTGAAACTTAAAGATATGATATGTTGAGTACGATAATTTGATCATGTTAATACTGGCTGACGGCACACACACACACACACACACACACACACACACACACAATGACTCACTCTCTCTCTCAGCCTTCTCTTCTTTAAGGAATATGAGAAATGACATGAGTTCAGCGTGTTGCTCTTTTAGTGATATGAGAAATGACGTGAATCAAGACCTTGCAGTTCATTATTTAACACTTTTTTCCGACTCATATACTACAAAAAAATATGGCGAGGTTATATTCTCCGTTATGAAAGGTTGATATCGGCTAGTCTGACCCTCCTTCCTTTTCTTTCTTTCTTTTTTCCTCTCTTTCCTTGCTTCTTCTCTCCTTCCTTCCTGCTTGCCACCAACACTCCTCTCTCTCTCCCTCTCTCCCTCACAGCTTGTTCTTTTATGAATATGAGAAATGGCGTGACTAGAGAGTTTGCTGTTTACTAATTTACACTTCATCTGTCGTGTTCTAGGACTTCAGGTTGTATTTCTTACGTTGCAACACATCACAACACACGCACGCTCTCCTTCTCTCAGCTTGTCGGTGAATGTGTTTATGAGAAGTGACATGGATATATTTTGTTGTATATCGTTTATACTTCATTATTCCTCTCGTATACTAAGATTAGGTTATATTTGTTACGTTGCGACACACGCTAAGTCACTAAGACGACCTTTCGCTCTTCTCACAGCTCGATATTGAAGGAAAAGTTGGAAAGTTTCGTTTAGTCGGCGCAACATCAGACAGAAGGGGAAGGAATTTTAGAAGGGAACAGATCCCAGGAGACGGGACACAACCCCCGATTAATACCCATTCACTGCTGGGTGGACAGGGGCGTAGGGAATCGGAAAAGCCGCCCAAATTTTTCAACTCCGCCCGGGAATCGAACTCGGGTTCTCTCGGTTGTGAGCCGAGTGTGCTAACCACTGCACCACGAAGCCCCCTCGATCGATATTGAAGGAGTTTATGAGAAGTGACATGGATGAATCTCGTTGTTTATATCCTCTATACATCATTACTCCTCTCGTATACTAGGATTAGGATATACTATTACGTTGCGACACACACTAAGTCCCTAACACGCCCTCTCGCTCTCCTTCTCACAGCTCGATATTGAAGGAGTTGATGAGAAATGACTCGTTGTTTATATCCTTTATAATTCATTACTCCTCTCGTATACTAGGATTAGGATATACTATTACGTTGCGACACACACTAAGTCCCTAACACGCCCTCTCGCTCTCCTTCTCACAGCTCGATATTGAAGGAGTTTATGAGAAATGACTCGTTGTTTATATCCTTTATAATTCATTACTCCTCTCGTATACTAGGATTAGGATATACTATTACGTTGCGACACATTCTAAGTCCCTAACACGCCCTCTCGCTCTCTCTCTCTCTCTCTCTCTCTCTCTCTCTCTCTCTCTCTCTCTCTCTCTCTCTCTCTCTCTCTCTCTCTCTCTCTCTCTCTCTCTCTCTCTCTCTCTCTCTCTCTCTCTCTCTCTCTCTCTCTCTCTCTCTCTCTCTCTCTCTCTCTCTCTCTCAGTCTGTCTATATCTTTTTCTATCTATCTATGTAGCTATATACCTCTTCTTCTTCTTTTTGTCTCTTCCTAAGCTTCCGATCACTTACAGAAACGTTTATACTCCTTTCCTTTCTTCCGTATAACTCTTTGTCTATATCTATCTATCTCTGTAGCTGTATACCGCTTCTTCTTTTCGCCTTTCTGAGTCTTCCCATCACTTACAGGAACGTTGGTATTTCTTTCCTGCCCTCCGTGTGATTCTTTTATGGTTTTTCTCTAATCTCGTTCTCTTGTTTTCGGCGGTTTCTAAAAGTGGAGTCTTCGCTGTGAAAGGTTGATGGCGGCTAGTCTGGCCCTTCTTCCTTTTCTTCCTTCCTTCCTTCCTTCCTTCCTTCCTTCCATCCTTCCTTCCTTCCTTTCTTCCCTCCTTCTTCCTTCCAGCTTTCTTTCCCTCCTCCCTCCCCCCCTCCTTCCCTTTCTTCCTCCCTCCCTCCTTCCTTCCTTCCTTCCTTCCTTCCTTCCTTTCTTCCCTCCCTCCTTCTTCCTTACAGCTTTCTTTCCCTCCTCCCTCCCCCCTCCTTCCCTTTCTTCCTCCCTCCCTCCCTCCCTCCCTTCCTTCCCTTCCTCTCTTTCTTCCCTCCCTCCTTCTTCCTTCAAGCTTTCTTTCCCTCCTCCCTCCCCCCCTCCTTCCTTTTCTTCCTCCCCTCCCTCCTTCCTTCCTTCCTTCCTTCCTTCCTTCCTTCCTTCCTTTCTTCCCTCCCTCCTTCTTCCTTTCAGCTTTCTTTCCCTCCTCCCACCCCCCTCCTTCCTTCTTCCTTCCTTCCTTCCTTCCTTTCTTCCTCCTCCTTCTTCCTTTCAGCTTTCTTCCTCCTCCTCCCCCTCCTTCCCTTTCTTCCTCCCTCCCTCCCTCCTTCCTTCCTTCCTTCCTTCAACAGGTGACCTTGACCGCACGTGTATCAGACAGGACCAAAACAAGAATCTCTCTCTCTCTCTCTCTCTCTCTCTCTCTCTCTCTCTCTCTCTCTCTCTCTCTCTCTCTCTCTCTCTCTCTCTCTCTCTCTCTCTCTCTCTCTCTCTCTCTCTCTCTCTCTCTCTCTCTCTGTTTTGGTCCTGTCTGATACACGTGCGGTCAAGGTCACCTGTTGAAGGAAGGAAGGAAGGAAGGAAGGAAGAAGGAAGGAAGGAAGGAAGGAGGGAGGAGGGAAAGAAAGCTGGAAGGAAAAAGGAGGGAGGAAAGGAAGGGAAGAAGGAAGAAAGGAAGGAAGGAAGGAAGGAAGGAAGAAAAAGAAGGCGGGCCAGACTAGCCGCCATCAACCTTTCACGGCGAAGACTCCACTTTTAGAAACCGCCGAAAACAAGAAAACGAGATTAGAGAAAAACCATAAAGGGATCACACGGAGGGCAGGAAAGAAATACCAACGTTCCTGTGAGTGATGGGAAGAGAGGAGGAGGAGGAGAGGAGAGGAAATGGTTGTGTGTGTGTGTGTGTGTGTGTGTGTGTGTACTAACGTTACTATATATCACCATGACAACGTTAGGTATGTTATAATTGGAGATACTGTCATTACCACCATCACCACAACCACCACCACCACCACCACCATCATTGCTAAGGCTATCATCATTACCACCACCACCACCAATACCATCAATACGACCACCACCATCACCACCATCATTGCTAAGGCTATCATCATTACCACCACCACCACCACCAATACCATCAATACGACCACCACCATCACCACCATCATTGCTAAGGCTATCATCATTACCACCACCACCACCACCAATACCATCAATACGACCACCACCATCACCACCATCATTGCTAAGGCTATCATCATTACCACCACCACCACCATCACCACCATTACCAGTTAAGTCACGGAGTATATTAACTGTCTCCTTATTTATTTAGTCCTCCTCCTCCTCCTCCTCCTCCTCCTCTTCCTCCCCCTCCTCTACTTTGACTCTTTTTTTTCTTCCCCTTTCTACTTCACGTATCTACTCTTTCTCCTTCTTCTTCTTCCCTTCCTCCTCCTCCTCCTTCTTCTCATAAAAGTATCACCCTATTAGCATTTCTTATATACTACTACTACTACTACTACTACTACTACTACTACTACTACTACTACTACTACTACTACCACCACCACCACCACTACCACTACTACTACTACTACTACATGTTAGGCGGGTGTTTAATAAAAGGAAAAGATGTATTGGTATGGGTAATGGTGGTGGTGGTGGTGGTATTGATCATTCTAAGTGGTGGTGTTGGTGGTAGTGGTGTTGGTGGTGGTGGTGGTTGTGGTGGTGATAGTTAACATGGAGAACAAAATATGGAGGGGAGAGAGAAATGGCGGGAAGGAGGGAAGAAAAAGGAAGGGAAGGAATAATGGATGGAAGAAAAGGAAAGGAAAGAAGAATAGAGGGAAGAAATAAATGGGAAGAAAATGAAGGAAAGGAAGAAGGGAAGGGAAGAAAGGAATTAAGAAAATGAAGAAAAGAAAGGAGAGAAAGGGAAGAAATACAGAAATAATAATAAAAAAACAAATAAATGGAAGTAGAAGCGAAAGAGAAAGATGGGAGAAGATAAGGACGAGAAGAGGAAGGGAGAGAAAGAGGGAGGGAGAGAGGGAGGGTGAGAGGAGGAGGAAGAGGGAAGGAGGGATAGAAAGGGAGGAGAGAGATGGAAGGGAGGAAGGAATAATGGAAAGGAGGAAAGATTGAAAGGGAATGGATGAGAGAGAGAGAGATATTAGACAAAGAATAAGAAAAAGAAAACAAAGAATACGAAAAAAAAACAAAAAAAAGAAAAAAAAGGAAATAAAGAAAAAAATAACACAAATAATAAAATAAAATAAATCAGAAGAAAAGAAAACAAATAAGAAGCAAAAGAAAACAAAGAAGAAAAACAAAACAAATAAGAGGAGGAAGAAAACGAATAAAAAGAAAAAGAAGACAAATAAGAAGGATAAAAAACACTTAAAAAATAAAAATAAAAATACTAAAATAAAAAAAATACCTGAAAACCACATCTCATTACGCCACTATTACGCGCCATTAGAGGAGAATCAGAACCGACTTGAGGCCACGATAAAGAGATTCTGAACCCACTGAAACTAATGAAAAGGAATCTGGCAAAAAAAAAAAAAAAAACTATATAATCAGTAGTAGTAGTAGTAGTAGTAACAAGCAATAATGATAGTAGTAGTAGTAGTAGTAGTAGTAGTAGTAGTAGAGTAGTAGTAGTAGTAGTAGTAGTTGTATTATTATTATTATTATTATTATTATTATTATTATTATTATTATTATTATTATTATTATTATTATTATTATTATTATTATTATTATTATTATTATTATTATTATTATTATTATTATTATTATTATTATTATTATTATTATTATTATTATTATTATTATTATTATTATTATTATTATTATTATTATTATTATTATTATTATTATTATTATTATTATTATTATTATTATTATTATTATTATTTGTTGTTGTTCTTGTTTTTTTTTTTTTTCTTCTGCTTAACGTAACTATGTCAGAACTACTTTTTACGCTCACTCCAGGGCACTCCAACACTCAGTACGCTCACTTCGGTCCGCGGAGACACGTCCTACGCACACTGAGAGGCCCCCCTTGCCCCCTCGGAAAGCCGCCTACGCTCGCTGAAGGGCCGCGAGTCAGGTAAACAAAATAATTGGGCAAACAACGCCGATTACGAGGCGAACGAGCGGCGGAATGGCGAGGAAGACGTCGGAAGAGGCGAAAGATTGTGTGGCGGGGCGCTAAACAAAGGGAGGAGGAGGCGGTGATTGCAGGGACGGTTTAGTATGACTGGAAACGTTGGTGGGAGTTATTTATATGAAATGGCGCGTGGGAATAAACATGTGGAGGAAAATATATTCTTCTGGGGCGCGAGACAAAGGAACGAGGATTCTCTGATTACACGAACGTTATGATATCAATAGAAACGTTTCAATGGTAGTTGGACAAAATAAATCATACAATTATAAACTAATAAAAGAAGGCAATGGACAGAAAATGGCATTCTTTTTTATTAGTAATTTTATGAGCTGCCTATAGCGCCAGTGGGGTGTCTTGAGGGGCCTCTTAGACGGTCCCGGCCCGCTAGTGGCGCAGGCGGATTTTATTTATAGTGACTGCCGTGATGTATGACTATTGCTTGGCCACACACATTAAGAGGTGAACTGAAGAAAATGAAAAGAAAGAGGAAATTAAGAAAACACACACACACACACACACACACACACACACACACACACACACACACACCTGGAGCGCGTCGGTATGCTTGTTAATTAAGGGAACAATACGTCTTGCATTTACCTTTGTGTTTAGGAAGAGGAAAAAGAGGAGGAGGAGGAGGAGGAGGAGGAGGAGGAAAACAAGCTAAAAACAAATTATCTGTAACCAAAACAAAGTATGTGTGTGTGTGTGTGTGTGTGTGTGTGTGTGTGTGTGTGTGTGTGTGTGTGTGTGTGTGTGTGTGTGTGTGTGTATCCTGTTAAGCCCTATCGATCACTCTAGGTCCCGGATGTTGATGAAACTTGTCTTCTTCTTTTTCTTCTTTTCTTTCTTTTTTTCTCTTTTTTCTTTTTCTTCTTCTTGTTTTTCTTCTATTTTTTTTCTTTTTCCTCCTCTCCCTTTCTCTCCCCGCTTTATTTCCTTCTTTCCATCTCTCTCTCTCTCTCTCTCTCTCTCTCTCTCTCTCTCTCTCTCTCTCTCTCTCTCTCTCTCTCTCTCTCTCTCTCTCTCTCTCTCTCTCTCTCTCTCTCTCTCTCTCTCTCTCTCTCTCTCTCTCTCTCTCTCTCTCTCTCTCTCTCTCTCTCTCTTTCTCTCTCTCTCTCTCTCTCTCTCTCTCTCTCTCTCTCTCTCTCTCTCTCTCTCTCTCTCTCTCTCTCTCTCTCGCACAGTAACGCCCTTCACCAACACGTCTTTAGTTAACCTTTACAACCACCACCACCACCACCACGACAATGACCTATGAAAACAAAGACGAATAAAAATGTTTCTCAGAAGTTCACTATTATTGTATATACTACTTCTCTTTCTCCTCCTCCTCCTCCTCCTCCTCCTCTTCTTCCTCCTCCTCCTCTTCGTCTCATTTATAATACTTTTCTTTACCTTTTTTTTATTTCAATTGCTATTTTATCATCATTCGTTTTATTTCTACTGTTTATCATCTCTCTCTCTCTCTCTCTCTCTCTCTCTCTCTCTCTCTCTCTCTCTCTCTCTCTCTCTCTCTCTCTCTCTCTCTCTCTCTCTCTCTCTCTCTCTCTCTCTCTCTCTCTCTCTCTCTCTCTCTCTCTCTCTCTCTCTCTCTCTCTCTCTCTCCTAGTGTATCATTATCGGTAACGGCAGAATCGAGATATTGAGTCACACACACACACACACACACACACACACACACACACACACACACACACACACACACACACACACATAATATAATACTCACCACCAAACAGAGTCACACACACACACACACACACACACACACACACACACACACACACACACACACACACACACACACACACACACACACACATAATATAATACTCACCACCAAACAGAGTCACACACACACACACACACACACACACACACACACACACACACAAACATAATATAATACTCACCACCAAACAGGGTCACACACACACGCCCTCCAGCGGTTTTTTTTTTATTCACTCTCAAAATCAAAGTTATAATGGTGGTGGTGATGGTGGTGGTGGTGATGGTGGTTGTAAGTTCTATTCATTTTTATTCACAATTCGATTCTGTCTTTAGTGTGTCTCTTGTTGTTATCTATTTTATTTACAGCTTATTTTACTAACTTTTTATTTATTTATTGCTTGTTTTTGTTCACTTTATTATTTTTTTCGTCTCTTTTAAATTTCTCACTAAGTCACTTTTCTTTTTTTATTTCTTATTATTCTGTCTCTTTTTTATTCTTTTCCCAGATTTTCTTTTTTTCATTCACTTTTTATTCATATCTGTTTGTTTTAGGTCACTTTGTTTTCTTTTTCATCTCCCTTTTAAATGTCTCTCTAAGTCACTCTTCTTTTTTTCTTATTATTATTCTCTGTATTTTTTCGAATTCTCCTTCACTAACTTTTGATTTATTATTGTTTGTTCAGATCATTGTTTTTTCTTTCATTCTCTCTCCCTTAAATATATAACTAAGTCACTATTGTTTTTTTTTCTTATTATTCTTTTTTTTTTACCTCACTTTTATGTATTACTGTTATTTTTTTGTATTTCTTTCATCCGTCACGTAAGTCTCTCAATGTTACTTTCTTTACTAAATATACATGTCTATGGATGATATTTTCTCATTATTATACGACGATCTTTTAACAACTTCAAGTTTACGTATTACTGTTCTCTTCGTTTCTTATTTTTACGTAAGTCTAACAAGGTCATTCTTTTATTATACATAGCCAGGTAGTGTAAGTCTTTTCCTCTGTGTTTTCCAACCTCAATTTCATATATTACTTTTCAATTTGTTTCTTTCAGTTTTCATACAAGTCTCACAAGGTTACTTTTTTACTATACGTGCATAGCGATTGTAATTTATTCTCCGGTATTGTCAA